>NW_027204904.1:0-162500 GCF_024711535.1 Dipodomys merriami
TGACTTAGGTGTTTTCTTGACTTTGGGTGTTGCTATTATTTTGGCAACTACATAGAATAACAAGATAAATCCCTTTTGCTTATTTTGGATTGTTCAAAGTCAAGCTGCCTTCAGTTTTCTGTTCCCTTCTTCACTGCTAATTAAAGTTTAATTATTGCTGTTTAAATGATAACAAAAACGTGATACTTTAACGTATATTCTCATTGAAACCAGTGAAAACAGGAGTGTCTGCGATTGTTATATAATTGTTTTCAAATATTTTTCTTGGCTATTTTCATTATTGCCTTTGTTCCTGTCTTCTAATCAGGAACACAAGGTTACACAAAATATCTTCCTTAGGAATAGGATGTTAGGCAGAAAAAAAATAGATATATAATTGAAAGTTTTCATCTCTTAAGAGACTGAAAAGATCAAAAGACATTTTGTTATAACTTGTATGGTTAAGATGACTTGAATGTTTTGGTTCTTTTTTTTTTTTTTTGTCGGTGGTGGGGCTTGAACTCTGGGCCTGGGCCAGAGCTCAGCTCAAGGCAAACACTCTACCACTTGAGCTACAGCGCCACTTCTGGTTTTCTAGTGGTTTATTGGAGATAGGAGTCTCACGGTCTTTCCTGCCTGGGCTGGCTTTGAACCACGATCCTCAGATCTCAGTCTCCTGAGTAGCTAGGATTACAGGCGTGAGCAACCAGCGCCCAGCTAATGTTTTGGTTCTTAAACTAAGTGAAATGCATGCAAAATATTACAGTTGTTCCAAAAAAATATTATGGTTTATACATTTATGCTTCAATGAGATGAAACCTCTTACATGGTTGGAGGGCATATTTATTTTACGGTAGAAGGATTAATGTTAGAAAGCCAAGGGAGGTTCTTAAAACAACAATGCCTATCACGTATCAGTTAATTATACTTATGGCATATAAGTATGTAAACATACAGTTATGAATTGAGTGAGAAATATGTGATTTACACAATTGATTCAATAACAACTAGTATATCTAGTGAGGATTTAAAAGTTTTATTATACATATTTTAACATTTATGCCAAAATATTTGTTTATTTGTAACTGTTTATTTTTAATTTTTGTCGGTCATAGAGCTTGCAATCTTCACCTGGACGATATCCGTCAGGTCTTCAGCTCAAGACTAGTGCTCTTCCACTTGAGCCACAGCCAGTTTTCTGGTGGGTATTTGGAAGTAAGAGTCTCACGGTCTTTCCTGCCTAGGCTGGCTTTGAACAATGATTCTCACCTCTCAGCCACCTTAGTAGCTAGGGTTACGAGCATGAGCCATTGGCGCCTTGCAACATAATTATTTTTTACACATTTATGAAGTATGGAGTGATAATCCCATTGATTTATATATTGTTTAATGATCAAGCCACACCATATCCATTAATTTCTGCATGTAACATTTCTTTATAGGGAGAATGCTCAAAAACTTATCTTCTGGCTGTGATGAAATATCTATTCTTAACTATAATCACTTTGCTTCTTGTAGGATAAAATTAATATATTTACTTTTAGTCATGGAAGTCTGCTAATTAAAACATGAATTGTAAAGTGAAAGAAGTTCATAGTTCCATTACTTGTTTAAAAAATAATTATGCATTTTTTCAATTTTATTTCTTTGGGAATGTGTAGTATTCATTGATTTAACTGTTAAAATTGATAACAGTTACATTATATCAAGTAGATTCAAACTTGTATTTTAAAATTGCACACTTAACACAAATATACTTCCACATTCTTCTAAGACATAATTAAAATAATGGTATAGCAAAGCTTGGTGTTAGTTGTTCATGTGTAGAATCCTAGAAACTCAGGAAGCTAACACCTGAAAATTTTAGCTCAATATCAGTCCAAACAGACAAAATGTGAAAACTTATCTCCAATTATCCAGCAGGAGGCAGAAGGTGTGGATGTGGCTCAAGGAATAGCCTGTCATCAGCTATGAGCAAAAAACACAAGGGAGACCATTAAACATTGAGTTCAAGCCCAAAAATGGCATATACACACAAGACAACAAAAAAAATTAGTATGAACATCAATAATGAAGACAAAATTGTAGAAAAGATCATGAGAAATGTTGTGAAAACATCTGGAAAACAAATTATTAGACAGAATTTTGATTCATGACAGGTAAAAGTCACAGTATAATTTGGACAATCTCATTGTAGTCATTTGTGTTGAAACCTGGCTATTGGGTAACATGTGAAAGAGCAGACTGGATTACCTGACATATCAGACTTCGTCTGTAACTATGTATCATCCCACTCTGCAAAAATCTAAAATCGTGCTTGTTAATTTAAAAAGAACCTCATGTTAGAGACTGTTTGGTCCACACAGACTGGGGTCCTTATTTTGAGGTTTCAGACGAGTGCTTTTTTTAATAACCACTCCTCTTTTACCCCTCTTCCCTGTTGCAGCTATCCCTTACTAAACTGGCACCAAGCCAAGGCTTTGAACTAGAACCCCCCCGCCTTAGTCCCTCCCTTTCTCCAGCTACAACTCAGTTTACATATTATCACTCTTTTAGCATTAGTTATTTTCTTAATAATCCTCACCAGAAAACTCTTATATTCATGTAAACCCACTATAAATAACCTAGTTAGAAAAGGAAGAAAGGCATTGGCTGAGACACTCATTTGTAGGTTTGTTCCCTAATAAATCTGTGCTACACTATCTTTGTTTTTCATGGCTTTTGAGTCTGACAAATGATTGATTTGGTTTCATGTAATCCCATTTATCCAGACTTACTTTGGAAGTTTCGACCTGTGCCATGGTGCCCCCATGTTTTCCCCTAACTCTTCCTGTAACATTTTCAAGGTATCTGGACATACATTGAGGTCTTTGATCCATTTGGAATCGATTCTGGTATAGGGGGATATATAAGGATATAACTTCAGTTGCCTGTGTACAGCCAATTCTACAAGCACATCTTTTTTAAGAGGCTGTTTTTCTTCCATCCTGTGTTTCTGCCTTCCTTATCAAAGATTATGTACCTATAGGTGTGGATTAATTTCTGGATCTTCAATTCTGTTGTATTGATGGAATTCTGCGCTTCCATTGGAAAAAATGCCATTACCCCATTCCTGAAGAAATGGAAAGACTGGGAAACAATAATATTAAGTGAAATAAGCCACATCCAATTAAGTATATGCTGCATGGCTTTCCTCATTTCTAATAACTAGATATATCCATAAATCTACAAGGTAATGCAACAGATAATAAATGACATATAATTGCACTTGGATATGATTAACAGCACTCTAAACATTCACATGGCAAGAGCAATGGAAGCTATTCTTAGGAGAGGATCACAATAGCTCAATAGCTATGTGCATATGACCAGATAAAGTGATGCTTATTGAAATGAACTCTAAGAATCAATCATACATGTGAAATACATATATATGCATATAATTTTAAAAGATGTCATATAACAACCGACTTCCCTGTAAACTCAACAGCAACATTGTAAGTTTAGAAGATAAAATTGAGGAAAGTTTTCAACACATAAACTAAAATGCATAGAGGAAAAGGGAGAGAAAAGATAAGATGGAAAGTAGAATAGTTAACTACTGAAGAATTCCTAAACAATTTCCAAAACTATATAAGAGAGCTGGGGTACAGCTCGGTTGTAGAACTAGACTAATATATACAAAGCTACGGGTTCAATCTCCAAGAAGGCCTAAAAATAAGTTAATAAATAATAGTAATACAATAATTATTTGAAATAAATGCTTTCATATTTGAGAGGCCTGAATCCTCAAACAGTAAACAAAATATTCTCAATTCTTGTACCAATGACATGAAACTACAAGAATGAAGAGCAAATAGTTTCCTTTTCTATCCTTTCCTTTTTCTGTTTTCTTTTTTTTCCTTTGATAATACTGGTGCTTGAAGTTGCCAAAGCTCTAACCACTTTATATTATTTTTCAGGCCAAGCCTCCCTTGAGCAATCATCTCTTACCTATGGCTTCCACAAACGTGAGTAACAGGGAAATTACACTATATCTTGCTTACTTTGGTTTGGTAATTTCTCACTTTTTTGTAAAAATTGGCCCTGATATCAATCTTCTAAGTCTCTGCTTTCTAATTAGCAAGGTATATTTCATCTCAAGCTTGGACCCAGACTAGTTCCCAATGTAAACATTCAATATTGACTTCTGTTTTCTTGATATCATTAAATTCTATTGAGGTTAGTATGGATCTTTATGATGTTATAAGAACACAGTTATATCCCTTGAATACTTTCCCCAGTTTCTTTAAATATTTATTGTAAGACATCACAAGTATACATTAATATTTCACAAGTACCTTAAGCAGCATTCAGTTGTTTTAATTATTTTGTTCACATATTAAGTCCAATATAATGTTATCAACTCTATATGAATATACTATATTTACAGATACGTTTCTTTACCAAAAATGAGTCTGTCTCATGTTATTCTTTTATAATTAAACCCACTTCTTCTCTTTGTCCCATCCCAAACCTGTTTCATCCTGGTAACACATTTTTTCTCTGACTTCTAGATCATGCAATAAATAAGTTTTTAAGATTGCCTTCAAATATATGATAGATTATTCCCAATTATTGTATGCCTTAATATTGTATTGCATTTATGAGAGTTGCCTTTTGGTTCTGTTATTAGAGAATGTAGCATAATTCTTTTCCCATTCACCTGAAGAAAGCCTGAATTGATTTCTATTTTTTAGAGGAAATAATGCTGCTATAATCCTCTGTGTTTTGGCTTTGGGGTGAACGTTACATTTTATTTCTGTGAGACAAAGCCTGAAGAGCTCAATTCCTGTGCTATGCTATGGGTTACATATTTCATATTCTAGGAACCTGTCACAATGTTTTCAGAAGTGGCTTTCCCATTTGACATTCCTGCCATGATCCATAGTTTCTCTGTTTCTTGATAGCATTTAGTATGGTCATTATTGTATTACATGAAGTAATTCTCATCTATATTTTATGATGTCATTTTACTTTTAATGTGCAATTATTTGATGACTAATGATGATTTTCTTGTGCTTATTTTTCACAAGATGTATTTTGCTGGTTTCATTTTTTTTTAACATTAGGTTTTGAAAGTTCTAAGTAGAGTCTCGATTTGAGGTATTTTTCAGGTATAGGATTTGCAAATATTTTATCCTTGAGTCTGGGTACCCTTCATCATCATCATCATTACCATCATCATCATCATCATCATCATCATCATCATCATCATCATCATCATCATCATCATCACTATTAGTATTACCACTATCACTTTTGTACATGTATGTATGGTCCTGGCGTTTGAACTCAGGGTCCCTGAGAATTGTTGCATTTTGTTAACAATTTACCCTTTGAGTCATGCCTCACTACTGATTTTTGTAAATTAATCAGAGATAAGATTCTCAGGGACTTTATTTTGTGGGCTGGCTTCGAATAGCAATACTCAAATCACAGCCTCCCAAGTAGCTAGGATGAGATACATAAGCCCTCTGCTCCCAATTTGTATTCACTACTTGTATATGAGCTTTCACAGACCAAATTTTATTTTACACTTTTATTGAGTTCTACTATATCAAGTTTCCTTTCCTATAAGTTTAATGCCTAAGTTAAGAATACTTCATCTCCAAAATTGTCAAGACATCTTTCTTTGATTTACATTTACATCACTCTTTTTGTTTTATATGCCATGTTTTAATCCTGCTTGAAGTTAATATTTGAATAAATTGTTATGTTTAAGTCAATGTTTATTTTTTAATTCTCCCCCAATACTTGCTAACCTATCACCACTTATTAAAGAGAATATCATTCCACAAATATTTTGTTTTACTCCTTATTAAATATTCCTTGACAATAATTATGTGGATCCAATCTGGTGCCTTATAAACCCATTGAGCTGTGTAATCTTTCCTTTACAAACCTAAGAATTTTACACTAACAGCTTTAATATTGGACAGAGAAATATATTTAAGTTTATATTCCTTTGTCAATGAGTCAAAGAGTGCTGGTCAGGTGTTTTTGGAAATTGTCAAAAACTTATAAATATTAATGCCAATGAAAAACTTTAACCTTCCTGAATAAGTTATCAAAAAACTGTCTGTTATAATATACCAACATCCAAAGAACATGAAAAGGTCATATCATGCCTAGACACTGCATACATAGAGATTAGTGGAAATAGAAACATCAATAAGATAGCCCTGCACAACCACTATATAGAAATTGGAATCCTTATACATTGGTGCTTGGCACTTAAAGTGAGATAGTCAGTTTGTTAAACATACTGGCAATCTTTTAGATATTATACATAGAGTTTCCTCTATGATCCAGCATTTTCAATCATAATTTTATATACAAAATATATTTCAACTTATGTCAAATGAGACACATGTACAAGAATAGATATTGCAAAACCTTTTATGATACAATATAATAAATTGTTCAGATGCTCATTGAGGATGTAATACAATTATACACATGTATGCAAAACAACATGAAATAAATTTACATGGACTTACTTAGGAAACATTAATATTGCATATGAAAAATGGATAAAACAGACTATATTTTCTTTTTTTATGGTCGGGGGGGTCCCGTAGTGGGGCATGAACTCTGGGCCTGGGCGCTCTCCCTCAGCTCTTCAGCTCAAGGCTAGTGCTCTATCACTTGAACCACAGCTCAACTTACGGCTTTTTTCTTTTTTCTTATGTGGTGCTGAGGAATCGACCCGAGGGCCTCCTGCATGCAAGGCAAGCGCTCTACCACTGAGCCATCTCCGCAGCCCTATACTACATTTTCTACTTACAATGAGATGTACAAGTCGTTATGTCGAAAACAAACTTTACAACTTTCGTGCGAGGGGGGCGGGGAGGATTGAGTGGGAGGTCGGGGGGGGAGATGGGAAGGGATGGAGAGGGGAAACAAAGGAGGAGGCTACAATGCTTGATAAGAAATGTACAAATTATATGAGCTTTTTAAAATTGGCACAGTGACAAACCTCTGAGTGCCTATGTATGACATTGAGAGCCAGTAAATATTCTACATAATTATGTAAATTGAGGGATGAAATAGGATTGAGAGGGATGAGGGATAATGAACCTCAAGTTGCATTGTATTGGCCATGAAATGTTTCTTACTGGTAGACGGTTTGCCTTGCAAGTATGAAGCCCTGAGTTTGATTCCTCAGTACTACATAAACAAAAAAAGCTGGAATTGGTACTATGACACAAGTCGTAGAGTGCTAGCATGAGGAAAAGAATCTCAAGGACATTGGCAAGACCTTGAGTTCAAGCCCCAGGATAAACCAAAAAATAAAAGATGCATTGTTTTAAGCCAGGCACTAGAGGCTCACACTTGTTTTTCTAGATAGTCAAGAGGCTGATGATTGAGCTTTGAAGCCAACCCTGGCAGGAAAGTCTGTGAGATTCTTATCTCCAATTAAATCTCAGAAAAATCTGAAATTGTTGCTGTGCCTCAAATGATAGAGTTCTAGTGTTCATCCAAAGGAGCTCAGGGACAGCGCTCAGACCCAGAGTTCAAACCTCAGGAGAAAAAAAAGAAAAAAAAAACTCACTAAATACTGTTCATAAACTGCTTTGTCAAACTGCAATTTCCATTCAACTACTTAAAGTTAATTAAAAAATATGATAAGAATAAAATACGAATCATTTTGGGAGCAAGACATAGAATTGAAAGGTTGTTTACAGGGGACAAAGTAAATTTTACATCAGGAAGCTTGAGTTGAAATTTGTTCTTCAGTCTTCTTACATCATTTATGAATGTGACAGTACTGCCAGGTATGGGTCAATTTCCTTGAGGAGTAGATTGTATTCTTCTTTCTTTTCATAAGAAACCATACAGGAAATTCTTTTGCCTTTTTTTTTCAATTGGGAAAGTACATTACATAGGGGTTACAATTACATGGGCAAGGTAATAAGTACATTTCTTATCAAACATTGTTACCTACTCCTTTGTTTACCCTTCCCAACACTTCCCATCTCCCCCTCATCCCCCCCCAGCGAAAGTTGTACATTGTATTTTTGAAATAAAATCTTGTATATCTCATTGTTGCAATGGGTCCACCTGTATCCCTATTTAAACAATCTCTTTTTTCCCTCACCTCCACAAATTATACCAACATCAAATACAGTGAATGCAGGGGATATACAAAGGGGAATTGACATACAAAGCAATAAAGAAATCATCTTATAGGTATGTTAGGAACAATCGCAAGAAAGAAAAATTGAATCCTTACCTTGGTCTCAGACATAAATTAGTTACTGCAAATAAGGGATACCATGGGAGCTACAAATCTTTGGGCCTGGCTTACTTCACTTAATATATTTTTTCCAAGTCTTTCCACTTCTTAACAAATGGGGCAATTTCATTCTTTCTCATGGAGGCATAGAATTCCATTTTGTATATATGCCACATTTTCTTGATCCATTCATCTACTGAGGGGCATCTGGGTTGGTTCTATATATTACCTTTGGTAAATAAATCTGCAATAAACATGGTTGTGCTTATAGCTTTGTTTGTGAACATTTGCATAAATGCCCAAAAGTGGGATTGTTGGGTCATAGGGGAGCTCTATGTGGAGTCTTTTGAGGAACCTCCATACTACTTTCCAAAGTGGTTGAATCAGTTTACACTCCCACCAACAATGCAGTATGGTTCCCTTCTCTCCACATCCCCTGGAACATCTGTTCTTTAAATTTGAGTTCTTGATTATAGCCATTCTAACTGGGTGAGGTGGTATCTAAATGTTGTGTTGGTTTGCATTTCTTTTATGGCTAGGGAGGTTGAGTATTTCTTCATGTGTCTATTGGCAATCCTTCTTTCCTCTTCAGAGAAGTTTCTCTTTAAGACTTTAGCTCGATTTGTTTTTGTCCTTCCCCTCCACAAATTATACCAACATCAAATACAGTGAAAGCAGGGGTTATACTGTGGGGGAGAGGCATTAATGGTTATGTCGAAAAACGAACTTTACAACTTTGGCGGGGTGGGGGAGGTAAAAATCGGATTGGGGGAGGTAGGGGGATTATGGGAATGGATGGGAAGGGAAAAAAAGAGGAGGCAACAATGCTTGATAAGAAATGTACCGTTATCTTGCCCATGTAATTGTAACTCCTCTGTATGGTATTCTCACAATTAAAAAAAGAAAGAAAATAATAACAATAAAAGAAATGTACTCATTACCTTGTTCATGTAACTGTAACCCCTCTGTACAGTATTTTTACAATAAAAAACTTAATTTTAAAAAAAGAAAAAAAGACTTTTGCTCACTTATTTATTGGGCAGTTGTTTCTTTGAAGATTTGTTGTTGGGGGATTCAATTTTTTGTCTCCGGTATATTTTAGATATGAGACCCTTGTCCATTGTATGGCTAGTGAAGTATTTCTCCCAATCCGTGAGATTTCAATTGATCTTGATAGCTATGTCCTTTGACAATGCAGAAGTTCTGCAATTTCATGCAATCCCATTTGTCCAACATTTATGTGAATTGTTGTGTTTCTCGGTGTCTATTAAGAAAATTTCGGCTTGTGCCAAGGAGACATAGGGTAGCTCATATTCTCTCCTGTAATGTTTTCAGAGTTTCTGCTTTGACCCCGAGGTCTTTGATCCATTTGGAGTTGATTCTGCTGCAGGGTGATATATAAGGATCTAGCTTTTGTTTTCTACAAGTAGTTAACCAATTTTTTCAGCACCATTTACTGAAGAGGCTGTCTTTCTTCCATTCTAGTTTTTTAGCTCCCTTATTGAGGATTAAGTGGCTATAGGTCTGTTCGTTCATTTCTGAGTTTTCAATTCTCTTCCGTTGGTCCTGAGGTCTGTTCTTGTGTCAGTACCAAGCTCTTTTGATAACTATAGCTTTGTAGTAGTGTTTGAAATTTGGTATTGATATTCCTCCAGCAGTGATCTTTCTGTTGAGGATCGTTTTAGCTATTCGGGGTCTTTTATTGTTCCATATGAATTTTTGGTTTGCCTTTTCTATTTCGTTGAAGAATGAGGTTGGAATATTGATAGGTATCGCATTGAATTTGTAGATAGCCTTGGCAGGTAGTGCCATTTTCACGATGTTGATCCTTCCAATCCAGGAGCTTGGGAGATTTTTCCACTTTCTAAGTTCTGTTTTGATTCCCTTTTTCAGGTTTTTAAAGTTTTCATCATAAAGGTCCTAAACTTCTTTGATTATGTAAATTTCTACATATTTTATTTTTTGTGCACTATTATGAATTGCCTTCCTGATTTCACCCACGCTTTACTCATTGTTTTCATACAGATAATCCATTGATTATTGAGGGTGAATTTTATACCCTGCTTCTTTGCCAAAGTTTTGAATCAGCTTCAGTAATTTGGAAGTGGAGTCCGTGTGATTCTTTAAAATCATGTCAGCTGCAAGGGGTTTTATTTCATCTTTCCCAATTTGGAACCCCTTTATGTTTGCATCTTGTCTTATTGCGGTAGCTAAGCATTCAAATACTATGTTGACGAGAAGTAGAGAGTTGACATCCTTGTCTCATTCCTAAGTTAAGAGGAAATGGGTTTATTTTTCCACCATTAAGTATAATGCTGGCTGTAGGTTTGTCATATACAGCCTTTATTGTATTGAGTAATGTTTCCTAGATTCCTAATTTTTTCAGAGCCATCATCATAAAGGGTTTGATGGATCTTTTCAAATGCTTTTTCTGCATCTATTGAGATAACTATGTGGTTCTTATCCTTGCTGTTTTTTGATGTGATGAGTTATATTAATTGATTTGTGTATATTGAACCAGATTTGCATCCCTGAAATGAAACATGTTAGATCGTGATGCGTGATTTTTTGGATGAATTTTTGAAGTAAATTGGCCAAAATTTTGTGGAGAAGTTTTGCTTAATATTCATCAAAGAAATGAGTCTATAGTTCTTGTTATTTGATGAGTCCCTGCCTGTTTTTGGAATAAGGGTTATTATGGCTTCATAGAATGAGTTCGGTAGTGAATTTTCCCTTTCAATTTCATTGAAGAGTTGGAGGATTATTGGTTTGAGCTCTGCTTTGAAGGACTTGTAGAATTCTGCTGTAAATCCATCTGTTGCTGGCATTTTCTTAGATAGAAGGTCTCTTATTGCTGATTTTATTTCAATCCTTGATATGGGGCTGTTAAGATGGTTTATCTCATCTTGGTTCATTTTTGGCATGTCCATATTTGCTAGGAAAAGGTCCATTTATGCCACATTCTCACACTTATTAATATAAAGGTTTGAGAAGCATTCCCTTATAATGTTCTGAATCTTGTTTCTGTGGTGATGTTTCCATTCTCATCTCTGAATTTATTTATTTGGGTGTGTTTTCTTTTTCTGATAAGATTTGCTAACAGTCTTTCAATTTAGTTAATTTTTCGAAGAACCAACTCTTTGTTTTCTGGATTCTTTCTACGGATTTTTTAAAAATTCTAATTCATTTAATTCCTACTTAATTTTAAGTATTTCTTTCCATCTACTGGGTTGGGGTTTATCTTGTTGTTCTTTCTCAAGGAGGTTCAGATATCTCATAAAATTGTTGGTTTAAGGTCTCTCCAATTTGTTGATGTAGGAACTCAGAGCTATCAACTTCCATCTGAGTACTGCCTTTGCTCTATCCCAGAAGAGCTGGTAATTTGTGTGTTCATTTTTGTTGAATATCATGAATATTTGAATTTACTTACTAATCTCTTCCATGACACACTGGTGATTCAACAGTATGTTGTTCAGCCTCCATGTGTTACAGGACTTTCATTGGTGCCTTTTGGTGTTGAGTTCTAATTTTATTCCCTTGTGGTGTGAGAGAATGCATGGCAAAACTTCAATGTTTCTGAATTTGGACAAGTTTGCTTCATGACCTAAAATGGGGTCTATTTTGGAAACTGTTCCGTGTGATGCTGAGAAAAACGTGTATTCTGATGCTGCTGGATGAAATATTTGGTAGATGTCTGTTATATCTAGTTGATCCATGCAGTTGTTTAGATCTGCAGTTTCTCTGTTGAGTTTTTGCCGATTTGATCTATCTCGTGGGTATAGTGGTGACTTAAACACTTTCAACAATTTATGTCTTTGGATCTATGTGAGATTTGAGGGAAAGTAGTGTTTCTTGGATAAATCTGGGTGATCTGTTGTTTGCCAAATAGAGATTTAGAATTGTAATATCCTCCTGAAGGGGAGATCCCTTAATTAGTATGTTGAGACCTTCTTTATGTCTTCTCACTAATTGTAATTTGAAGTCTATTTTTTCTGATATCAGGATTGCCATTCAAGCCTCTTTATGGGGACCACTTGCTTGGTAGAATTTGTTCCAGACTTTCACTTTCAAAATGTGTTTGTTTGTATGAGCAAGTTGTGACTCCTGAAGGCAGCAGATAGAAGGATCTTGCTTTTTAATCCAACTAAACAGTCTGTCACTTAATTGGAGAGTTAAGTCCATTAATGTTGAGAGTTAGGACTGAGAAGTGTTTGGGAGTTCCTGCAATGCTATCCAACTTCTTGGGGGCTGGAGCAATTGGATTCTTCCTATAGTTCTTGGATTCTCAGTTTGGGTGCAGTTTCTTGGTCTTTATTGTGGTCTTGTTGGTTTTCTATGTGTAGCACATCGTTAAGTATTTTTTATTGGGCCAGTTTGTTGGAGATCCATTGTTTCAGTTTTTCTTTGCTATGGAATGTTTTTATTTTACCTTCAGTTATGAAGGAGAGCTTAGCTGGGCACAGTATGATTGATTGATAGTTGTTTTTCCTTAGGACATGGCCTACATCATTCCAGGCTCTTCTTGATTTAATTGTCTCGATTGAGAAATCTGAGCTGATTCTAATTGGTTTCCCTTTGAAAATAGTTGATCATTTTTACTTGACAGCTTTAAGGATTTTTTCCTTGGAATTGATCCTGTATGGATTATAATGTAATGGTGAGATATCCTTCTCTAGTCTGGTCTATTTGCGGTTCTAAAGTTTCTTGTATCTGAATAGGCCTATCTTTTTGCATGTTTGGGAAGTTCTCTGCTAGGATCATGTTAACTAAATTTCCTAGACCACTAAATTCTGTCTCTAGGTGCTGCTCTACCCCCATTATCCTCAGATTAAGTCTTCTGTGAGTGTCTTCAAAATGTTGAATAGATCTATCATATTTCTTGGATTTGTCTTGGATAGTTGTATGTTCTTTCTCTGTCCTCAATCCCTCAAATTTGCTCCTCTGCATGGTATAAGCTACTGTAGAGACTTTCTACTTTGTTTTTTTTAAATTTCTTTTCCTTCTAATTGGTCAGCTTTGATGGCTTCAAATTCTTTGTTGGAGCTTTGTTTTAGATCTTGTAAGAAGTTCTTTACCTCCTTAATTTGGTGTTGTGTTTATTCTCAAATCACGTACTTGATTGGTTATGGTTTCCTTGTACTCCCATTCCTTCTGTTGGGATCCATTCAGCATTCCCTTTGTGGTCTCCCTGAATTCTTTCAGCTTTCTGTTTATGGATTCCATGAATGCCTCTATTGATATTTGTCTCTTGTCATACCGCTCTCCCAAGTCCTGTATTACTCTTTGATTAGCTTCCTCATGTTCATGCATTTCCTGTAGTTCTCTTTGACTGTTTTCAGCCTGCTCATGCAATTCCTGTATTTCTCTTTGACTGTTCTGATCCTGCTCATGCAATTCCTGTATCAATCTTTGAGGAGCTTCCTCACTCTCATGAGATTCCAGTATTAATCTTTGGTTTGCCTCTCTCTCCCTATCACGCTCACATTGAATCCTTTGCAGGTTTTCAATCTTTTCATTCACCATGTTTACCAGTAGTGTTTGTAGAGATTTTTGGGAACTCTCTTTTGGATTATACATTAACTATTCTGTCAAATGATTTTCCTGAGTGGGAGTTCAGATAACTGGCCTTGCAATTTTCCTTGTGTTTTTCCGGTTTGTTCTGCCCAGTTGGTATGAAAGTCACACCAATTTTTTGTTAGAACAAAATTTTAAGGCAAGTATCATCAAAGTTCTGTAGTTGCACAGACAAAAGTCTGCAGATACAATATTTTTCAACAGATACAATTTATTCAACATCAAACAACTATGGCTTAATGGGCTAAGAACAGCAAAGAAGAATTTGGCAAATCACAAATTATTAATTTTAGGTGGAAATGTGGGCAAAAATAGGATTAGAGGGATGTGGAGAGTTAAAAGGAGTGTGAATTTAACCAAGTCCTAATCTTAGAGAGGGAAATGGATTAGGCAGAATGCTAGAAGCAAGATTAAGAAAAAAAATGGAAATACAAAAATTTAAATTTAAAAAGTGAAACACTTAAAATTATGTGTTTAATGATGATATTGAGAGACGAAAAGGACAGGATGAGATGATGGGAGGGGAAAAAAAGGAGACATGAAAAACTAAAAATTCTTTAAATTAGTTACTTGAAAATTATATAGGTATAAAGAGAGATAATACTGCTCTTAAAGAATTTTAGCGTAAGAGTTTGTGAACTGAGTAATAAATTTCTGGATTAAGTTGTACACAACGGGGCATAATGTCTAATATTCGACGATGGGTAAATATCTGGGGATGATCCGAATAACAATTAAGTCTCACAAAAAAGAAAGAGAAAAAAAAGAAAAGAATAAAATAATAAGGACCAAAAGGTCAGAAGAGATTTTATTAAAAAGCACACACACACACACATTTACACCTAAAATAATAATGATGAGAAGAAAAGATTAATTGAAAACATTATTTTTAAAAAAAAAATAAAATTAAAGAAAGGTACAAAAAGACTTCTTTGATTATTTTTGTGGGGGTAGAATGTGAAGATATTCTATCTCCCCTGTGTCCATAACCAGTCTCTTGGTGGCGTCTCTGTTCTGCTTGTGGTGTTTGTTTTTCCTGTGGCTTGATTAGTTGCTTACGTCAGTTTGTTTGAGCAGGCAGAAAAATGTTCGGCATTACCCATAATTTTGTGATCCTCCTCCCAGGCTAGTTCAGTGGGAAGGAGATCTGCTTTGAGTATCACAAAAGAGGGAGATGGCTGTTTCTTCTAGTTTTGAGATGCTGTGATGAGGCTAGGTTCTGGGTAGGGTTGAGGCCTCTCAGCAAACAGTTGCTTTTCCCTGAGGCGCTAGCTCCTGAGATACACAGCCCAGTCTGGATCCATTCTCAGCATTTATGTTTACTGAATTTCAATTGATTGTCAAGGTTGCTGTAGGGAGGGGCAGCCTCTGGCTCTGTTTACAGAGTGAAGAAAGTCACTCCTCCAAGGGCAGGGCTTCTTTGCCTGGGCTGGGTGACTTCTCTTGGGTGGAACTGAGCGTGGCAAGTCAGGTCAGGTTCCTGTGATCTCCTAAATGGATCTTGCTTTCTTCCAAGGCCTGAGTTAGAGATAGCTGTTCAAATGGGCCTTTGTCAGTATCAAAGATGGAGATCTCTGGTGGTGGTGGCAGGGTGGGGTGGCCTTACCTACTCTGTTCGCTGAGAAGGAGTGAGGATGTCAGTGTTCCACTCACGTCAGAATCTTGGTTCCTTTTCCGTCAGTTCTTACTGATGTTGAGTAGATTCTGCTGTCCCGCTGTGTCTGGCATCTTTGTCCTGGACTCTTTGTTATAGGTATGGCGCCTATGGCCACTGCCACTGCTGCCACAGCTGGCACAGCCATGGCTACCAGCAAGTGCTCTGATCTGTCTCCTTGCCTGGATTTTCCCTTTCTGGACAAACTCTCTGTACTGTAATGGGACACTTGGTGTGATTCTCTAACCTAGGACTGTTCACTAGAACAGTAAAACTGCTATGTGAGAGCTTGTTTAGCTCTAGTTTCTCCCCCACTCTCCCTCTGAACACATTTTTTGCCTCTTATTGAAGTATATCTGATATTTTAAAGTAGATTTGTCCAAATATAATTAAGTTGATCAATTATTTCATTAGGACAATGTTGGCCAGATTTATTTCTAGTAAATCTTATCCCTTATAATATATGAGAACATGCTGTGTTAGTCTCCTATTAGTATGACAAATATTTTTATAAAATTAACTTCAAAGGAGGAAAGATTAATCTTGGTTTCTGATTTTATACCTTTCAATTTACATTTCTTTTTCTCATTGCTTTTGGTTGGTGATGGTACAGTACCCCATATCAGGAACATGTGATGGAGTATGTGTATTCCTGGAAGCGAGGAAGTAAAGAAAAGTAAGAATAGGAGTGAGAAAGGGAGAAAGGGGAGGTGGGGAAGAAGGAGAGGGAGAAGGAAAAGGAGAAGGAGACAGAGAAGTAAACGAAGGAAGAGGAAAAAAGGACTTTGATCTTAAACCTTCTTTGATGACAAGTTTTCAGTGACCTAATCTCTATAACTATGCCCACGTGAAAGGTTTCACCTCTTTATGGCAACATAGTGAAACCTAATTATTAATCCCAATCCTTTATTATTTCAGATTTAATTTCTAGACTGATGGGTAGATCTTTCTATACAATTGTGATAACTTCTATTCCTAAACACCAGAGATGCTATTTGGCATAGAGGTGGTTTGGTTATACCATTGCTGGAGAGATGAATGAAATATTTTGAGCACAAATACATTTTATTTAATGGATAAGGATGTTCCCAGAGGTTTCATTTTGTGACCTTCAAAAATGACTATTTCATCTAACTCATAATGACTTGAATTTTTCATAATTTTATGGCATTTCCATTCAAGTATTTGTCATCAACAGTGAGGTTCTTTCCTTCAAGTTGAAGGAAAAATAAATACTATCACAATCTTTATCAGAATTATTCTTTAGAGAGTAGGTATAATATGAATTTCCTACCATTCAAAAATTAGTTATCTTCAAGTCTATAGGAATAATTGGATAAGTGATTAAATATCCTGCTTTAGTTTTCTTATAATGAGGTTGATTCAATTTCTAAAAATCACTGTTGACATAAAATACATGAAATTCAGTGTTTCTCTGATATGACTTAGTAATCAAAAACCTCAGAAATACATGATTTGTAATCAAGATTTTTATATACTCACAAAATGTATGAATTTACAAAACCTAAGTTTAGGTTTAAAAGAATAGAAAATCACGTGACCACAGTATATAATATTTAATTTAATGAAAAATTGCTTCATTCAGCCTGACAGAGCCTTTTGCTTTTAGCTTATATGAGAAATTTGATTAACAATCCCTTTTTTGCTTTTGAATGATAGAGTATTGCAATTTGTCTAAAGATTCTGTCATTTAAACCTTTGCGTGCATAATTTTTCATAAAAATGAAACATTTTTCACAATGCAGGTTCAGGTTTAATAAATGAATAAATATCTAAATGTTAATTTGTTAAACTGAGCCTCTAGAATTCAAAAAATACAATGTACTTTATTGTTGGATATATTAAATCTGTGCTAAATATGGGTGTCTCAAGCTTGTAATCCTCGCTACTCAGGAAGCTGGGGTACAAAGTCAGCCTTAGCAAAAAGTTTGTGAGACATATCTCAATTAATCACACACACACATTACAACACACACACACACACACACACACACACACACACACACACACACACACACACACACACACACACACACACACACACACAAAGCCAGAAATAGAATTGAGGCTCAAATGATAGACCAATACCCTTGAGGAAAAAAACAAGAACAACTAAGGGATAGTTCTTGAGTTAAAATCACAAGAACAAAACCCACACACAAACAATATTATGCCTAAATGCTTATTTTAGTTTGAAGAAATAAACAATATCATGAAAATAATATTTGTTACATATCTTGGAACATTTGAGAAGTTGCTTTTAGTATAATTTGTCTTAAGATATAACATAGGTTATTAAAATTAATATTAATCTAGTTAATATTTGTAATCACTCATAACACCTTACAGTACAACAGTTCAGATTTTTTCTATTGCCATAAGAAATATTCTGAGTAAAAGGAAGAGAGGAATATTAGACGAAAGGAGAAAGAAAGAAAAAGGAAGAAAGAAAAAAAGAAAGAAAGAAGGAAGGAAAAGGAAGGAAGGAAGAAAGGAAGAAATGAAGGAGAGAAAGAGAGAGGTAGGGATGGAGGGAAGGAAGGAGGAAGCAAAGAAGAAAGGAAGGAAGGATGGAAGAGAAGGAGAAAGAATGGGACAAAACAATTTAATTTATAAAATCTCTTTAGCCCAACACAAACTCCATGTAATGAATCCTTAATAAAGTCAAGTTTGGAATTTTCACTTCTTTGCATGTTATCCATGCATGAATGAAACCAACAAATGAAGGATCATAAATAACTAGGTGAATCTGTTTGCATTTGTAGTAATATGTATGCGAATTTTTTTCTCATTTTTATACATCATCAAATAACTATTTACAAACAATTTACATTTAGTTATAAATGTTCTAAAAATTGATGAAACTAAAGGATTTCAATATATTATATAATGTGAATACAAGTATTTTTAATGTTATTAATATTAAAGTCTTCATGTTATATTAATTATGAAAAATTATTATGCATTTTATCAGAAGAATTAGCATCCTCTGATTTTGGTGTCTGTGGGTGTCCTAATAGCAGACCGTAATTAAAATCAAATGAAATATTGATTTGAGATTTCCCCAATTGCTTGATGTAGGCATTCAAAGCTGTAAATTTTCCACTAAGTATTGCATTTAATATGTCCCTGAGGAGCTGGTATTTTGTGTGTTCATTTTTGTTAAATTCCAGAAACTTTCAGATTTCTATTCTAATCTCTTCAGTGCCCCACTGGTCATAAAGCAGTGTGTTGTTCACTCTTCATGGGTTTGACCTTTTTTTTTTTTTTTTTTTTTTTTTTGCTTTAGCTGTTTAATTCTAAGTTTATTCTGTTGTGGTCTGAAAAGATATGTGAATTCAATTAATTTTCTTTCAATTTGGACAGAATTTCTGTGTGACATAGGATAGGTTCTATTTTGGAGAATCTTCCATGACCTGCTGTGAAGAATGTATATACTGATACTGAATGTATGTTCTGTAGATGTCTGTTAGAGGTAGGTGGTCAATGTAGTTATTTAGGTCTTCAGTTTATTGGTTGAGTTTTTCCAGTATAACCAATTGATGGATGACAATGATGGGTTGAGATGTGTTTTTAGGTTGTGTAGTATTTGGTTGATGATGTAGGGTGGTCCAGGATTCAGGGCATTGATATTTACACTTGTTATATCCTCCTAATTGAGAGTTGCCTTTCTCAACATGTAATGTCTCTTCCTACTAATTTTAATTTGAATTCTATTTTATCTTATTTTAGTAATTCTACTATGGCCTGTTTATGGAGTCCATTTACTTGAAAATTTTATTTCCAGCCTTTCAGTTTGAGTACGTTTGTTTTTGTCAATAAAATGTATCTCTTGTGGACACAGGATGGCTGTGTCTTGTTTTTTGATACTAGTATCTGATCTGTTTTCTAATTGGTAATTTAATTCCATTGATATTGAAAGTTAAGACTGAGAAATATGTTATGTTATAGCCCTGCTGTTAGGAGCTGTGCCTCATCTACTGTTAATATATTTACCTTGTTCTCTGGTAGGGAGCATTTTATATAACCAGATCCTGTTCTTCTTGATCTTCTCTATATAGGGTATATTTAATTAACTTCTACCCTGCTTATTTGGTGGAGATACATTGTTTCAAGTTTTCTTTGTCATGAAATATTTTTATATATCCTTTAAATGTAAAGGAGAGTTTGGCTTGGGACCATATTCACTATTGGTAGTTGTTTACCCTTAGTGTTTGTCATATATTATGCCAGGCTCCGCTTTTTATGCCTAGAAAAGTTGAGCATTTCTTCATGAGTCTAATGACCATTTTTATTTCCTCTTCAGAGAAGTCTCTCTTTAAGTCTTTAGCCCACTTAGTTATGGAGTAGTTGTTTCTTTGAGGATTTGTTGTCAGGTGATTTAATTTTTTGAGTCCTAAGTATAATTTAGATATAAGACCTCATCCGTTTTATGACTCGTGAAGATATTCTCCCAGAACGTGGGCTTTCTATTGATCTTGTTAGCTATGACCTTTGCCTTGCAGAAGCTCTGATGTTTCATGCAATCCCAATTTTCCAAACTTTCTTTGATTTCTTTTGTTTCCAGTTCTCTCTTAAGAAAATTTCGGCTTGTGCTAAAAAGCCCTAGACTTTCTCCTATTCCTTCAGGTAATGTTTTCATGGTGTCTTCTTTTATTTTGAGGTGTTTGATCTATTTGGAGTTGATTCTCCTACAGGGTATTATATACAGATCTAGCTTTAGTTTTCTACAGGTGTTGAAGCAATTTTGTCAACACCATTTACTCAAAAGGCTGTCTTTCTTCCATTCTAATTTTTAGCCCCCTTGTCAAAGATTAGGTGGCTATAGGTCAGTGGGTTTATTTCTGAGTCTTCAGTCTTATTCCATTGATCCTCAGGTCTGTTCTTGTGCCAGTAACAAGCTGTGTTTTACTATGGCTTTTTAGTAGAGTTTGAAATTTGGAACTGATAGTGCTCCAGTGCTGTTCTTTCTGCTATGGATTGGCAAACCCAGAGCTAGCATTATACTTAATGGTGAAAATTTAAAGCCATTTCTTATAAATTCAGGAATGAGATAAAAAGTCTGCTCTCTCCACTACTCTTCAACTTTGTATTAGAATGCTAGCTGGGGCAATAATACAAGATGCAAACTTAAAGGTCTCCAAATAGGGAAAGATGAAGTAAAACTCTCCCTCTTTGCAGATGATATGATCCTGTATTTAAAGAACCACATGGACTCCACTCCCAAATTATTGAGCTCATCAGAAACTTTGGCAAACTAGCCAAGTATAAAATTCACCCTCAGGAATCAATGGCTTTCCTGTATTCCAATAATGTTAAGATTGCGGGTGATATTAGGAAAGCAACCCCTTTTTAAAAGCCACACAAGAAATAAAATATCTAGGAGTTAAGAAGGACCTCTATGAAAGACATTTTCAAAACCTGAAAAAGAAAATGAAAGCAGAACTAAGGAAGTGGGAAACCACCCATGCTCATGGATTGGGAGGAATAACACCATGAAAATGGCAATACTGCCAAAGGTTATATCCAAATTCAATGTGATACCTACCAATATCCCAATCTCACTCTTCAATGAAATAGAAGTAATCCAAAAATACATATGGAACAATTGAAAACCCAAATAACACTGAGGTTTTTTTAGTGATTCTCATTTTGTATTAACACTTTGATTCTAGAAAGTAATCTACGGATTTTAACTTTCTTCCCTCCCTTTGGATAAAGCTCAAAAAACCCTGCCTCTAACTCCCAAGACACTTAACTCTTAGGTCTGGACAATTGTTCTTAGATAGTGGATTACTTAATTGTATTTTGAACGCATAAAACATGCATATAGAAATCTCACATTTTGATCTCATGAGAAAACAGCCTTTACTCCACTCTCAGATTTATTTCCTGAAATGCATTTTTAAAGAGAATATGTTTTCATTTTTAGATGAAAGGCTTATAGGAAACTATTTTCATAACCTGGCTCCTCCTCCTGCACCTCAACACCTAAAACACAAATTTCAAAACGCATTTAAAAGAAACAATACAAAAACCAAACACTGGGAATGCTCAGATGCAGAACATTTTACAAAACCCAGAATATAACTCTGCTGTCTGAGGGAGGGGCTCTCTGAATAAATTAACAAACAAACCCAAAAGAGCATCCAGGAGTATCGGATGGGAGTGTCCCTGGCTGCTACTCCATGGACAAGGAGCATGGAATGGCTTCCTAAGCCTGCTGGCGAATGCGTGGGGGAAAGTTTCCTTGCCAGTCTGAGTACAAAAGTTGGCATCACCCTGCTTGGGCCTGTCTTTTTTGTCTTTTCCCCACAGCAGAACAAAATCAACCCCTCCTTCACGGCTGATAAATACTGTACAAACTGATCCACAGAGTGGCATCTGTTCAGTCTGCACTCCTTCCTAGGTGGGTGGACCTTGTCCCGTAGTATGCGTGTACTCCCAGGGGCTGATCCTCATGGACCCGGCCCAAGGGACAGGGGGGTGCTAGATGTGAGTCAGTGGCACTGTGTTATTCATGCAGCAGCTGCCAGGTTGCTGCCCTAGCCCAACAACAGGTGCACCCTGATCTTCTTCCACAGTCCCAGGCGAGGGGTGCTCACAACGGCCCTAGGTGGGCAGGCTTCCAGTAGGATCCTACTTCACCAGAGGGACCAGCATGCCTGATTAAGTGGCTGCAGCCTGAATTAATTATTAATGATTTAATTGTTTAATGGAGCAGTATTTTTGCCAGTTGTGAGGCTTGAACTCTGAGCCTGGGCACTGTCCCTAAGCTCTTCAGCTCAAGACCAGTGCTCTACCACTTGAGCCATAATGCCACTTCCAGCTTTATCTGCTTATGTAGTGCTGAGGAATTGAACCCAGGGCCTCATGCATGCAAAGCGAGCACTCTACCACTGAGCCACCTTCTCAGCCCTGGAGCAGTTTTAAAGAAAATGATTCACATTACTGTATGATATTATTGGAGAGTAACTTTTCTTCCATATGTGCCCAAAGCACAATGAAATGTAAACAGATTTGAACTCACGGTTGGAAGAGTATCCTACATACCACTATAAGTATTGTGACATTTGTCCAAATTGACAGAACAGCTTTCTAGGACCTCTAACCTGCTATTTCATAGACCTTTTGTAGCCACCTTATTTCCCCATACAGGCATGGCCTGGCTTCCTTGCCGCTCCCTGTGCATTTAACAGTTCAGTAATATGCAGTAGGCTCTCTTGTACAGCACCCTGTCACTCTGTTATCCCCCCACAGAACACGTATGCACAATGCTTCAGATTGTAGGCTTAAAAAACATAATTAGGATTCATGAATACTAGATTATATAAAAAACACTAACATTTTAATAAAGTTAGAAAAATAGAATGAGCATTTTATAACCATCAGGACAAAAAAAATACAGGTTTTCCCAGGAATGGGGGAAGGAATCTCTAAATCTAGATTGGCTTCTAAGTTGCCTTCAGAAAAAATTCTGCCTCAGAGTCCTAAAAGGGATTTACTTCCTCATTAAAGACAGGGTTTTCTTCCTGAGTCCAAGGAGGGACAGATTCTAATTTCTCAATTGGAAACTGGATCCCCTTCAGGAGGACAGATTGGTCAGGATATTCTGTGAGGAAAGATTCCCTTTCCTCAACTGAATCTAGATTTTGGACCTCACTTATTGGTTTTCCTGAAGATACACTGGGGTCATTTTCCATTAGCATACATTTACACTGCATACCAAGACATGTCTTTTTTACTTGTTTGGAGCTAATCTAGGTGGATTATCAACATCAATGGAAGATATTCTGGATCATCTTCTTCCTTGGCAGTAAGTGCAGCTACTCCTGCTTCACATGTGGGGTTCAGAACCAGTGGGATGTCCACAGGACTCAAAACCTGCTTGGGCCTTTCTATATATTAAAAAAACGCCCTCTATGTTCACATGCCTTCTGGAGATCAGTAATGTTTTCTGATCTCCATGAGTCATCATAAACGACATCACTGATGGGTTCTTTATCTGGAGAACTGCAGGAGCTGCTCTACTGTGATACAAACCTGAGAATGGAAATAGGTACAGGAGTCTTAGAACTCAAGAAGTTAAGGTGTGACAAACTTTCATGAGAATCTAATGGGGGAAGCTGTAGAACTTGAGTTTGGACTGAACACTGATGAGAAGTTAGCATGTTTCTAATGAGTGGCTACTTCCACGTTCCTTCAAAGGAGAACAGATATTACCTGGCAAAGAATATCCATAAAAGGATATTTTGCCAAGCTGGGGAGTACTAAGGGCTCTATGCCCATCCTGCCCATGCCTAAAGACCCAAGTTCCATCCATATTCACCAGCTCTGAGGTTTCTATACAAGGACTTCTTCCATTTTTTCTTGGTCTCATGGGCCATGCGTTCTTCTAGCTGGTCCAGAAGAATATGTAAGCAGAAGAGCAAGTCTAAAGAGGGCATCTTGAGCTTGACATACTGTGTAAGTTCTTTCAGGGTGTCATGGTTCTTGTTCTCATAGAAATCATCAAGGTAGAAGTCCATCCACATAGGGAAGATGGAACAAACTAGGCTATGGGCAGATTGGTGACAAGGAAAATGAGAGCCTTTCCTCCCCATCCTGAGCTTTGTACTATAGCCTCTTTCTGGCGGGACTTGCATGTTGTAGGAAGAGACTCCTGCAAGCAGGATGCTCCTCACAACCCACTTCTAGAAATTTCTCAAATATAATCATCTAAAATTCTCCCTATGTTAGGAGGAGAAGGTTGTTTCCCCTCTTGATCTGACTTGCTATACATACCCCCCTCGTCATCCATGAGAGTCCAAAACCACAACCACACCCACACTGTGTAATCTGCTATCCACTGAAGTGCCAAGCCTCAACCCCCTGGTGAAAATCACAACTGGTGTGCAAAGAAGGAAGTTGACTTTGATTCAGACACCTCAAAGATACCCAGTTTTCAAAGACAGAACTTCTCTTTGTGTCAACGTCCACTTACTTCTTCATCTTGTTCATCTTCCTCCCAGTTACGGTAGAAGGATCTGTACCAATGGGAGGAGAGAAGGAAGTTAACTCTATGCTTCTCCTTTTCTGAACTAACAGGACAGACATGGGACTGGTTAAGTCACATATGGTAATGTAAACATAACAGACAAAAAGTAGAGATATGTCTACACAATTTCATGGAAATTCTGTGAGGATGCTTATCAGCATTTGTCCAAATAAAGTCCCATGGCTCATGCCTCTAATCCTACTAATCAGGAGGGTGAGATCTAAGGATCACAGTTTGAACCCAGTCTAGTTTGTAAAATTCTAAAGACACTTATCTTCAATTAACCAGCCAAAGGCCAGACCTGGTATTGGAGCTTAAATGGTAGAGTGATATGAACAGAACAGCACTCAGGCCCCAAGTTCAAGTTCCATTCTTTCTTCCATCTATATTCCTTCAAAGGCCTCCAAGATAGTGATTTCCTAGGTGAGGGTGGATGTTGGGTGACACTGGCTCATTCCTTTAATCCTAGTCTCTCAGCAAGCAAACTGTTAAGGCTCCACTAGCTTCTGAGGAAAATGAAATGTTCTGGCAGGCCACTCGTAAGGAGTTATCCAGGGAGTGCACTTCTTTGTCTCAAGCCAAGCTCCTGTGATAAAACCCCATTGAAACAGTCTCAGAGAGGTACCAAGTATTCCAATAATCTGCCAGGGGGTCTCATCAGTCCTGGATTTGAATGAGGAACACTCACTTTTTAAACAATATCCAGCAACTGCTCCATTGTCTCCCACTCTCTATAGTGGCGGTGGAAGTTTCCAACATAGAAGAGATCACCTTTCTGGTAGGCAGGGATCAGGTCCATTACCAGCATTTCCAACAAGCCTGAGTCCAAGCTCCATATATTATAAGGCACATTCAGGATTTGAGCAGACTCATTGTCACACTAAGGTGGTAAAAAGAATGAATCTTTGAAACATGGAAATGGGAGTACACTTCAAAATGAGTAATAGAGTAATAGGATTGAAAAGTACACAGTAAATATTTTATCAATATACCCATATAAAAACACAAGAAGAAGCCTGTACTGTGGGCTAGAATGAGATTAAATAGGTTTCCTGTCATAGTTACACCTGACCTGAGTTGACTTGTGATTCCCTTTATTTCTTCTTATAAAAAGGCCTGAGACATTGGATTCATGGTTTGGCACTGATCCAATGTCTGCAGTATCGAGTGAGGCACTCACCCCTCTCATGCCTGGGACCTGATTCTCTTGAACTTTGAAAGCAATACAGGAATGTCTTTCTTGTTTCTGAGCCACAGGCCAAGTGAGCTGGCTAGAGCTGACTGTAAGTTACAGTTGCCTGGGTCTCAGAGTTCCATATTCTATTCCATTGTGAGGGAAGTAGTGTCATCTCTCAGAGCCCAATGATCTAAGCTGCTTACTCACATAAGACCATCCCAAAGAAAAACGGGAGGCTGAAATTTCCCCTCCCACATCACTCTATACAAATGTGGACATTGTCAAATCCCAACATCCTCAGGTAGGCCTAGGAACCAGCATGGTCTCAGCCTCAAGGAAGCTTTCCTAGGTGAGATCCATGCCTTATTCCTTATTTTTCACTATTCCTCTTGTTCTGCAAAAATCATTTTGCCTCTTAGGGCCCTCTCAGCCTGCCATGTGCTTTTTGCATCCACTTCCTAGGACACTGTTTGGTTCATGTTTCCTAATCTTTTGTTTGCTCTTGAAGCCCCTGTGTGCTGTAATCTGCCCAAAAGACAAATACTTAGAGGTGGGAACAATCATAAAAATATTGAAAAAAATTTACACATATAGTCAGACATTTTTACACGTGTACATTTTTTTAAGATAAAAGACTATTTTTGATATTTTTGTCATATTTTATGACAGAGGGGAAGGGGAGAAGGGAAGAGGTGCTGCATTGTCTTCTCATAATTCAATGATTATTTTTTTTGAATGGGTGTCCAGTCGTGGGGCCTGAACTCTGGGCCTGGGCGCTGTCTCTCAGCTCTTCAGCTCAAGGCTAGCAATCTATCACTTGAGGCACAGCGCCACTTCTGGATTTTTTCTTTTTTTGCTTACGTGGTGCTGAGGAATTGAACACAGGGCGTCATGCATGTAAGACAAGCACTCTACCACTGAGCCACCTTCCCAGTCCCTCAATGATTATTATTTAAAACTATAGTTGAAGGAATGTAAGATTTAAAGATAAAAACCGTGCTCCTGTTCTTTTTATAAGCTAGTTGTTCATAAAGTATTCCTCACTAAAGTCTTGTCACCTGTGTCTCATGAACTATCCTCCTCCTTCAAAATAATCAAGAAAAACCTTCACAAATAAGTGGGCTGTTGTCCAATCTCTGGATAAGAATTTAAGATACAATATTGCCTGTGACTCTGTGTGTGTACATCTCTGTGGGAGTGTTTGTGTGTGTGTGTGTGTGTGTGTGTGTGTGTGTGTGTGTGTGTGTGTGTGTGTGTGTGCCCATTTTTACTTTGACTTGTGGAACCATGTTATCTCAGAAAGCCTCAGGGCACTAATGGGATGAAAAGCTTGTTAGATTTTAAGGCTAAGATTAGGGCTGGGTCTCATTCCTCTTACTGTCTCCGTTGATTTAAAAAAGAAATCCTCCTTTATCTTTAAAACATACCCAGGAAGAAGCAGGTTATTACCCTACCAGAGAGAAAAGAGGCTGTGACCCTGAAGTGCTTAAGGCAATTCAGCAATAACCTTGCCACTAATATCCACTGTGGGAGTAGAGAGGGTTATTAGATATCACTAAAAGAATGTCCCACATGATCTTATTTTGTAGTAGATATCAACAGGGAAGCATTCTCAGGTGATGGAGTCAAGCAGGAGTTCAGTCTATTTTACTGCAGTGGAGGTGGTCTGAGTGATGATGTGGATTTCCTCCAGGTGACTGTCAGGCTGTCGTTGAACTTTACCCATTAGGGTGTGCAGCAGCAGCAGCAACAGCAGCAGCAGCACAGGGTCTCTAAGTGGCTCCAAGGGACAGTCACACCTCGTGCTGAGCTGCAAATTCCTACACAACCTGGTTAAGGACACATGGCATAGGCTTGGCAGGCTGTGACCCCACTAGATTTTAAAACTATTTAGACAATAGCCCAGGACAATTTACCAAGCTGACAACATTTTAAATTTGATAGTTCTTTTAATAGGGCTAGGATTTTCTAGGCAGATATACAGGGCTCAGGCCTGTACTATTATTTCCCATGTCTTTTCCTTCTGTCTGTTTTGCCACATTTTAAAAAAAGTGAATCTGGTCCCTTGTTCTTAAAAGGGATGTTGGGCAAAGATTCAGCTTCTGTCACTTCTTCAAGCTGACTCAGGGATGTTGATCCTAGTTAGCCAGGAACCTATAAACATAGCCTATTTTACAAAGAGGTTATCAGGGTTAAATGTCATTAAGAACAATATTTTAACTTTTAACAAATGCACAGACCTTTTTTCTGGCTACAGCAGTGGAGCTTATTTAGACTTCTAGTTTACAAAAGGATCTTTCTGGATGGCATAGGAATGTGATCTCTAGTAATCCTAACAATGCCTCAGTTACCTATGTAGGCCTTCAGACTGATATCAATAGAAACACACTCTCAGGTTTACAAAGTTTTTTTCCTGAGCAGATGAATTTCATGTAGCTGGCATCAGCTCAAAATTTACTGCCAATTAGAGTTTTTGGCACATACAGGGGTTGGGATCAAAACTATCTTCCACATTTTAAAACCTTAACTTTTTAGTACTATCACAGATGACTGAAGAGTTCCTGTCCCTTACAAGGTAGATAGACATAGACAGTAGGCATGCTTACAAACTATGTTCCCATGAACTCCTGGCTCTGACCAATTTTTGAAAAGCCACACACAAATGACTCTAGGATCTGACATTATTTCTGCCATACAAGCAGTGGCTTATGGTGTCTGGATGCTCCTCCATTGTTTTCATCCCAGGAGTGTCTTCTCCACACTGGGAAAAATGCCTCATTGGCATTTCCCTTAGTTAGTTGCTAAACTTGAACTCGGGGCCTGAGTGCTGTCCCTCAGATCTACAGCAGGCTATCGCTCTGCCACTTTGAGTCCTAAAGAAACTCTGCTTGCTCTTTCAGCCATCTTTTGGCTGAGTAGAAGTGACAGTTTCACAAGGACCTTTTTCTGCCTGGGCTGGCTTGGAACCAGTTTGTAGATCAACAATTCTCATAAAAGGCCACTCTCATCCACTTAAAAGCAACAAGGTGTTCAACATAGAAGTGTCTTTTAAGCATGTTCTTACCTGAAAAGTACTAAGAGCCAAAGTTACATCTGATAAACTTACAAGAATCCTCACTCCTTTTTGTGGACCTGCTAGGAACTGTTACAAAAAAAAAACCTATGAGAGCAAACTGAAATAGGAATTAAGCAATTATTTTGGTAATCCTAATTTTTCCTTTAGCATTTTGAGGTAAATGTTTAGAACGTTTTACTTTTAAACTTTATATCCAGAAATCAATTCCTAATTTGTTATCTCCGTTTTAATATTCTATACTTTAGTTTTTAGTTGCATTTTGAAAAATCCCTTGACCTCTCAAGGCTAGGTGTCACTCATTTTCTCTTGGATGCTTGTTTTAAAACAGATACACATGAAAACTTTTAAACTCAAATAAGAATTTTTTCTTATTGCAAAAATTACAATCACAATCACTGTACCAAGACTTAACACCATTTAAAAAATATATATCCAATAGCAGAATATCATTGAGAACAAATCACATTATATAAATAAACTTTTTAATCCTTTTTAAAGGCCTTCTTAATTTTAATTTTAACATATCCAAGGGACAGTTTTAGCAATGATAATCCGATCATTACATCATTCAGTTTTACCATCATGTTTCCAGTGTCTATCTGAAGGTAAGGTACAAAATAAAGATGAGCCACTTTGCCCTTCCTGTGTAAGGGGCACGCACCCAATCCAACTCTTTAGGGTTATATGAACTGCATTTGTGCCAGCTTGCCCTCTTTCACCATGCATGGTTCCACTGTGCATGACCAGCTGAACTGCACTTCTGCATGTTCACCCTTCACTCCTAAAGATAGTTCTTCTCTTGTCTTCTAAGTTTCTCCTTGTTGTTAAGCCAGATATCTTTATTACAGTGTAAAGAGACTTATGCATTCTAAAATACCAGATTTTCTAATTTTCAAGTTAAAGAATCCTTAAAATCCATTTAAAACAAAGTGAAAATTCTTTAAAAAAATTTTTGGTAGTGTCCAAACGTCATAAGCTTTTGAATTTTAAATTTTGAACTAACCCAATTGTTACAGAATGCTGAAAATGTCTATCTTCAACATATTACCAAACACATACAAAACATACTCACACAGATATTTAAGCATGCAAAAATAAAAACAACTTTTACTTACATTTTCTAAAATTTTCAAACAAAAATTTAAGACAATATTTCTTTTAAACTAAGTATCTTTGTTGAGTTTCATTTTTCAAGGGCTTGCTTTACAAAGGCATTTCTCCAATTAGTCTTTTGAATCCCTTCTGTTGGAGGAATGCTGGGGGGATGGTCACCTGAAACTAAACTGGCCTGATTTTTATCCAATTTTATACAAGAGCAGTTTACATTGTCAGGACTAGCTGAAAAGTGAAACCCAGCCACACAGCCTTCTCTGTGACTGAGCTCAGCTGGAGGCTGGAGCTTTTATTTCCCCAGAGATGTTCAAATAAATAACAAAATCACAAAAACCAAAAACCCACATTAAAGCTCGTACCAATTCTAAAACAGAACGAGACAACTCAACACCCAAAGGCTGAGTTTATCCCTACCAGAACTCTGTGCCGTTCTCACTCAGCAAGCTGAATCCAGAGTCTGCTGAATGAGCATGCTACTCTCACCCAGAACTTCCCTACCTCAAGAAACAGAACAGAGAACAATCAGGTCTCAGTGAATGGGGTGATGTCTCACCAACTTTTGTTGACCCAGGGGCCTTCCAAAGTGGAAGAGAAGTCCCAGTCATTTTGGAACAAGGGAAATAAGTCCCTAGCGGCCATCCCCTCAGATTGACAGATTCTCCCCCATATTCAGACCCTCCTGGGCCAAGGACAAAGGCTAATATAAACTCCAAATGACAAACAGAACACTCAACACAAAGAATTTACAAAGACACACTGCATCATTGTAAATTGTAAACAAGAAAGTGCCGAACTACATACGGAGAGTTTCCCCCAAAATGGAAAACTTCCCAATACAGATGGAAAACTTCCCACAAAATGTCTGCATGAAAGTGCGAGACTACAGACAGAAAATTTCCCAAAAATATCTGTACTAAACAGCAATCTACCAAGAGGGGTCTGGGGACATCTTCTCAAAGAACCCCGTTGGCAGTCTTATAGCGCGTCTACCAAGAGTCCTTGCCAACCAGAATACAGACCCTGTGGGAAACCAGAATTACAGATACAGAAATTACAGGCAACCAAATATGCAGAACAGCAGTGCCTTGACTTAACAGCTGTTTTTGTTTTTTGATTCTCTGTGGTGGGGCGTCTGGATGGTTTTATGAGGGAGATTCCACATGAACCCCCAGAAATGTTGTACAGACTTGAGACGCCCAAAAGACCCCCAGAGACCACGACCAATATGAACAGCATAAGAGTCTTTTATTTGCAAGCTCAAGCTGGTCTTCTGTGCACTCACTAACCGGTGATAATAAGAATCCCTGAGCACAACATCAGCACAGTTTTATAGTACTGAACAAACAAATTTAGGGAATTTCCACACAAGCAGTTACATGATTGGTTTGAGTCCACCCAAACCACACTGCCTTTTCTCTGAACTATTGGTATGTACTGTTCCTGGAACACTTGGGAAAGTGTTTTGATTTCTTAAGGGTGGGCAGGGTTGGTGGCAACCTGTGGTTTTTTTCTCTCTCTTGGTATTACTCTGAGGGAAGCCTAGCACAAGATGGTAGGGTTAATCTTAAATTAGAGTTATTTTGGCTCTTCAGCCTGAATAAACCATAGCATACCACATACAAAGCTTTGGTAAAACACAGGTCTGGCTTACACTGTTGGACCAATAGGAGTGTATGTCTACTGCTGTTGCAGGTGTGTCTTAAGGTGTGTGGAGTTTTTCATCCTGATGATCTTGCAATGATGAAATTGACTAACTACACAATTACCTGGGCATAGCCCTGCTGAGACTTTTAATATTAAGTCACAGGTTAACAAAGAACAATATTTAAAATGAAATATATTGAACAACCAGACATGGTGACCAAAATAATTTTTACCTGATTCAGTGTATTTTTTACATGCTATATCATATGTACAAGTTCTTCATTTCCTTCTGTGTCATTATGTTGTCTTTCCTTATTTTGGTTTTGTTTTCAGAACCATGGTATAAGAGGGCATTTCTTATATTTTTGTCTTATAGTCTTCAGAAAGTTTACAGTTAAATAGGCTTAAATTTCTTTTGTTAGAAAATTAAAAGCACATTGGATGGGGTCTTTATCATAATTTTGTTATGATAAAAAATACGTTTTTATTTCTGGCATTTTACCTGTATAATCTCATTTTAATCTTTTCCAAAGGACACTTTAGTGGAAGGAGGAAATTCAAAATGGATTCTGTTAGAGAATTTCTTTTTCATGTTTTTTTGGGGGGGGGTCCAGTCGTGGGGCATGAACTCTGGGCCTGGGCAGTGTACCTCAGTTCTTCAGCTCAAGGCTAGTGCTCTACCACTTGAGCCACAGTGCCACTTCTGGCTTTTTTCTTTTTTGCTTATGTGGTGTTGAGGAATCGAACCCAGGGCCTCATGCATGCAAGGCAAGCACTCTAACACTGAGCCACCTTCCCAGCCCCCTGGTAGAGAATTTCTGTTGCTAAAAACTCTGGTACATAGTAAGGTAAGCAACTCAAAAATTATTTATTATGGAGGTGAGTTGAAAGTCATCTAACACTCTTTCCTCAATGAAAAGAGAGGATTTAAAATAACTAATATTTTTAAAGTTAATGGGCACAAATATGTAAGAATTTTCTAGAAATAAAATGATCATTCATGAAACCTTACTGATACTTCAAAGAATGGTTTCCAATAAGAAGAATCACCTTCATACATTTTCACACAATGTGTATCTGCCTGGTAACAGAACCCCAAACTAGAATAAAGCATCTAATAGCTGTCTAATTTTTGTTGCCTTTTTGCAAGACTGCTTTCTTATCATATTGATTAGTATGAATTCTATGGCCGGTACAATATCACATATCTCATAACAGTTACTAGATTGGACCTTCATGGATGAGATGGTGTGGGTTTCTGGTGGAGCCCTCTCTGGTTAAAAGGGGGAGTTGGTATTGGCACAGTCTCTGTAGTGGAGCATGGTGAGTCTTAGGGAGTGAAGACCAGTCTGTGTTGGGCTTTGAGACCACAGGGAGGAGACAGGAAGTACTAGACTTGTTAGGGCCCTGGTCTCTTGTAGAGTATGCGGTACTTTAGTAAGAAGGCTGGGTCACAGGGCTGGAGGCTGATTGGGGCAGAGCTTTGAGAAGGAAGAACAAAGCTACAAAGGAGGAGGTTACTTAGAGGAAGGGTTCTGGGGGAGCATTGTGAGCCCTTGTGGGATATGTAGGATGAGGTTTCCCATAAGGCAAGGCAGTGAATGTAGGCAAGAGGCTGACAGAATGTGGGGATTCTGGTGCAGGAATGCGGAGCTATGAGGGAGAGGCTTTTCAATGTCTGGCCTTGAGAGGTCAGGGTGGTAAAAGGAAGACATGGACTAGTAAGGGGCGGGGTTTCTGGTGGACAATGGCAGGCCTTTGGAGAGTATGTTAGGGTGGAAGTTGGGTTTCCTGAAGAGAAGAGTGCAGTCACAATGTATGGAGGAGATTTTCAGAACCAGAGCTTTGTGAGAGCACTGATAGGATGCAGTGCACCAGAATGGTTAAGATGGGGTTTCTGGTATAGTCAGTCACCACTTTGAAAAGAGGAGTAATGTTGGGTGGGGATTTCAGTATTGCAAGGCAGGCCATGGTCTTTGTACAGGGTTTCCAGTAGGGCAAAGCAACCTTCAAAAAGGGAAAACGGAGGGACAGGGATTTACAGTTGAGCCTGGTGAGGCTTCCAGATGGAGGCCATCTGATGCAGTTGTTTCTAGTGGAGCAATGTGGGTGTTGAGAGATGGGATAGTGTGTTGGCGGTATTCTAGTGGGTTTTTTCTGGAGAAATGCAGGGCTTGGAGCCATGGGGATAGTTGGAGGAGGGGCTTTGAGAAGGAGTGGAAGGGATATAAAGGTGTAGATAATTATGGGCAGGGTATCTGGTAGAGTAGGGTGTGGATCTGAGGGAGGAGCCAATAGGGGTCGGGTTCATCTGAGGAGTAAGGCAGGGCATTGAGAGAACACTTGTGGGAGGTGGTGAGGCTTGTGGTAGAACAGGGCTGGCTTTCTAGGCAGGAGATGGGCTGTGTGAGAAGCTTCTAGCCAAGCAAGGTGAGGCTTCAAGGGCAGTTATAGGGAGGTGAAGGATTTTTGGTATTGCATGATGGGTTTTGTGAGAAGAAGTAGGTTCAAGGCTGGGTTTGAAAGGTTAGTCCAGTTTGAAGTAGGCTAGTTATGGGCGGAGGTTCTGATGAAAATAGGAGAGGATCGAGGGAGAAGGCTAGTTGGTATGAAAGGGAAGGGAGTAGCTTGGATGTACTAGGAAAGGGGAGCAATGTGACTATGAGGGAATAGAGTAGTGAGGGTGGGGTATCAGTGAGCTTGCAAGATGGTTTATTGCAGTCATCAAAATGGTGATTTAAGCAATGTGTCTTTATCATTGGATGCATCGATGTTAAAACATATCTAAGAATGTGAAGCACTACTATACAGACCCTGAAGAAACTCAGAAGGATCTGTGAAATTATGTTGGAATAAAATTAATGACTAATTACAGTAGGAATTGATTTTCACTCGGCCCATAAATACTTTCCAGAAGAAAAGGCTACATTGAAAAATAAACAATTAAAAGGAAGCAGGCAGGCAGATCTTGAAGTAAACATTATCCAATGAACAACAGCTATTGAGGAATGATTGCAATCTTCTTTTACCTAAGTTACAGTTACTGACCTATATTCTTCCCTAATGCCAAATCAAAAAGCCATGAAAATGCAGTAATTATTGTCAAGGCCTTAGACTTTACAGAAAGAATTCAATGAATGTAGTTCTAGAAAGTATAAAGATAGATGTTGTAGCTAAAGATTGAAGAAAATATCCCCATCTCTGGCCCTCCAGGGTGAGAAAGGTTAAGCCAAAGCATAATGAGAATGGACAGAAGTACAGTAGTGCATACCAGTAGTCCCAAGATACAATGATGAAGGTGTATCGGGGGAGAAAATCAACAAGATCATAACAGGACTTAGCACTGGAGAGTAGAGAAAAGAGCAGTGAAAATTCAAGGAGAATTACAAAGGATGCCCTTGCATATATGGCAGTAGAGCACATCACATTGGGGTCTAAAGTACGTGTAAGAAACTACCTGTGCTCATAAGGTGTCACAAGAAGTGATGAACGTACGATTTACAGGATATTGAATAATCATAAAAGTCTTGCTTCAGTAGTGAAGAGTTAAACCTTGATAAACTCTGTTTTGAAACACCTAACAAACTATAAAAACAAGACAAGAAGATTCAAAATGTGTATGTTACTTGACTGTTTGCAATAGTAGAGATAAAAAAAAATCAAATCACATAATGTGGATGCAAAAGAATAACATTATTAAGGTAATCTTTAAACAATACACATTTTATGTGAATAGTCCTGATTATAAATGATTTGTTTTTCTTAGAGATTTTGGATGCACAAAAACAACAAAAAACAAAAACAAATAAAAGCAAAAGACACTTGGCAATAGAGCTGGCTGCCAGTGCCTTATCCTTATTTCTAGATAGTCATGAGCCTGAGATTGGAAGATCATAGTTCACCGATGGCTGGGGTAGCAATCCATGAGACATTTATGTTCAATTGTTTAATCAAAGACAGATTGAAACTTTGGATCAAATAGTACAGACTCAGTCAGTCATTAGTGAAAAAACCAAGCAAGAGTTTGAGGCTCCAAGTCAAGTTTCATTACTGGGTGGCACGCGTGCGCACGCGCACACACACACACACACACACACACACACACACACACACACACACACACACACACAAATGGAATGAGAGAGGAAGAGGGAGAAAAAAGGGAATATTAAGAGTTTAAAATGTGAACCTGTCTTCCAGGATTATCCTAAGCATTTATTAATAAAAATGAAGGAAACCATGGAACCTAGGTTCCATGACTATTTTCCCAAGTCTTTCCATTTTCTTAAGAAAGGGGCTGTGTCATTCTTTCTGATAGAAACATAAAATTTCATTGTGTATATATACCACCTTTTCTTGAACTATTCATATATAGAGGGGCTTCTAGTTTGGTTCAATATCTTAGATATGGTAATAATGCTTCCAAAAACATAGTAAGTTTTAGCTTGAGATCATTTCCACAAATGCCCAGGAGTGGGATTGCTGGCTCCAAAGTTATGTACATTTGACCTTACAAAATGATGCTAATTGAAATGAACTCCAAGGTATGGAAACAAGTCATTTTTTTCAGATGTCAACCTTGATATCTCTAAAATAGTGTATCTAGATCTTATTTTATTTCATTTGTCTTTTTCAATTGGTTTATCCGCTGCAATCTCTGTCTTAATTCTGGTACCTATCATTTTGTATATATATTTATCTGATTTTGAGAAGGAAAAGAAAAACATAGTGATGAAAGGAGTACAAAGAGCGACCCACTGCAACAATGATATTCACAAGACACTATGTCAGAAATGAACTTGACAACCTTGCGTGGGAAGAGGGGTAGGAGGTGGGAAAGGATATGATGACAACGATGGAGTGGGTAACAATATTCAACAAGGAATTTACCTTACTCATGTAACTCTACACACTCTGTAAAGTATCTTTGAAATAAAATAAAATTCAAAAATTGAACCTATCCTAAAAATAATATCCTTTTCAAGATAATACATCTCTCACAGTACTTGTGAGAGATTCTAGAGTCAAGCTGTTAGACCTGAAAAGGGATAGATTAGGAAGCCATCTCAAACAGCATTCAAAAGGCTGTGCTCTGGGAAGGTCAAACAGTCAAGGGAAGACAGGAGTATGAGGAGTTATTACCTCAAGGGTATTTAAGTTAGAGCTGTTGGACAATAAAAGATTAAGACTTTGGAGACAAGATGGATGTCTGTGATATAGTTGTAATGACCCTTGCTCCCTTCTTCTCCCTAACAATAAGGGATTCAATTATCACTATGTTTACAAACAATACCTCATGTTAATAATTATAACCACAAACTAGATTGATGCCTTAGTTTGTGGACATACCTGTAGCCACTGACCACCCCCTATAGTAGAATGAATATAAAGTCTGTTAAGCAGGATTTGGGGATCCAGAAGCTGGTAATAAGGCATTGGGTCCTCTGGTGTCTTCATTCCTATCACTTCCTGTGATTTCTCAGTTCTTTGGCCAGGTATCCCATTGTATTTGCTGTCCCAAGGTTGCGGTTAATGACAGTACTTATATTCTGAATACCTCAAAACAAACCACATAAAAATACTTCCTCAAAGAAGATTGACAAATGTATAGGATCACCTGGAAAGATACCTAACATCAGCAGTCAACCTGTGATCCTCTAGCAAAAAAGTGCAATTCAGGACTATCTTTACTTGTGATAATATAAGAAATGGATAATTGTCCCTTTTGTATATTTGGTATTTGGTATTGCATATATTTTCAGAAACACATATACATTGTGAAATAATGTTATTTATTTCTTAGGTCAGACCACGTCACTGGAGTGATGACCCAGTTGCCTGAATTACAAATAGGTGAGTGTGAATTGCCTAATTACGACCATTTCTCCATGAAACTCAGCAACACAGAATGAAGTATCAGGGTCAGGCCATTCCATACCTGTGAGGATTTATACCTAGATTAGAGTAATATACACCTCTCAGTATTCATGGCACATACGTGTGTTAAAATTGTCATCAGATCAGAAAAATGCTAGAGCTTAAAGTAGAATGATGGGCAATACATTTTCAATGCAAGAGTGATATCACCCCTGCAATTATTCTCAGTGGAGAATCCTTTCTATACATTTTACTGACTTAACTTCTACTTTGTGCTTTACCATTATCAGGCAGGATCACACTGTATTGAGCTAGAATACTGCAGCAACCTCAGCTGCCTTTGAATGTTACCTCCAATCTTGGTACTAAGGTCAACACTGCAACTCTAACCACATAGTTAGTGGACACACGAACTTTTCAAGCCTGGTTAACAATTGAGCTATCACTGCTCATTGCCAGTGTTAAAGATCTCACTCTTTAGATTTATTGTTTATCTTCTTATATTTCCAACACTGCCTTAGATGTTGGTTTTTGAAGTAGAACTTTTAGTTTGCATCTGATTTATGGAGGTGTTACTAATGCCAGTTAAACTGCATATATTATAATGTAAGTATTTTGATGTTTTCACATGTGAATTAAATTTTGGTAATTGAGGAAGTGAATACACATCACTCACAAAAGTTTCTTTATGTGTATTGGTATTGCCATATTGTGAGCTTCCTAAATGCCATCCATGGAAGCACATGGCCCTAATTCCATCATTTCTGTCATTGAGACAAGGCTTGGAATGTCCAGACCATTTGGCACCTCATAGTAAGAACCTTTCTACAAAGAAGGGGGAGAGAATAGCAAACAGAGCAAATGAATCTTCCAACAGTTTTTAACATATTCATTATGCTTAGCCATTAAGACCACCATAATAGTATTGTTTACCTACTCTTTTCTGTTCTAAGCAGTTTTATTTATGGATCTTTAAGAAATTATAAAAGAATAACATAAGAAATCTATATGAATCATATAAGAAATCACAAAAAATAGTCTGTTAGGTATATATACTCCCAAAGACATAATTTCAGGAAAGCATTAAGCACTTAAAATATAATGTAATGATTCTTTGTTGAAAACTTCAGCAGTTGTAGTTTATTTATTCTGATAACAAAGTTTATAAAGTAAGTTACAATAGTATTCCAAATGGAACACAGAACTAGAAACATGAAGGGTAGCACTAAAGAATATTACTGCTACCATTAATAGAGTAAGAATGAAATTTAGGCAAAACTCCTTCAGAGTAAAAGCCACAGGACAGCCCCATTATTACTTTCATTGTTCATATGAAGAAAAGACCTTTTTGTAGTAGACAAATTTTCACAGATATTAACATCAATTGGGTATATATTTCTTAAGGCATTCAGGAAGGATGCTCTCACCATGTTAATTGAAGCTGACTTCTCTGGGACCTACTACAGAATGCACAGACACTATTCCAAGCACTGCACCTGCATTAGGTAATTGTAGTGCTTATGAGTGTTTTTCAAGTTAGAAAATGAATTAAATATTTTATTAAAAACAGAAGTAGGCAACAAGGTGAAGCAAATTTCCCAAATAACCAAGACTGATCAGTTCTAGACCCATAATTCAAATCCAGGTTTGCACCAGGCAAATCTGAGGATATTCTTTGTCATATTCATTACCATTCAAGAGCTATGGAGCAGATGAACCCACATTATCTTCCTATAATGGCAATAAAAATGCTTCAGAATATAGATATTTTTAAATGAAAAGGGTGTGGCTAATGAAAGTATAAGTGATCTTTATACCAAACAAAGATCAGTTTAATTTCTCACGAAATACATGAATGAACATCATTTAGATTCCACTTTTCATTACTCCTGGAGTAATTGCTTAAAGAGACCAATTCCATGTCAAAGACACTTGTGCTGATAAACACAGGCTTGTATCATGAAGTACCGTGAATACACAGTGAATACTTTGTTATGGATATATAATCCAAAATAAATAATTTAGTGGAGGTTCTGGGAAGATGGCGGAGGAGAAGCTGGAGGCTAAACAAGCTCTCGCATAGAAAGCAGTTTTAGAGGTCCAGCAAACAGTCCTAAGCCAGAGAACCACACCAAGTGTGCCTTCAAAGGACAGAGAGTTAGGCCAGAGAGGGAAAATAAAGGCAAGGAGACAGCTCTGAGCACTTGCCAGCAGCTGCCGCTGCTGCAGCAGCAGCTGTGGCGGCGGCTGCGCCATACCTGCCATATCTGAATCACAGAGAGTCTGGGATGAAGGAGCCAGACACAGAGGGTGAGCAGATTCTACTCATCACCAGCAAGAACCAACAAGGATCAGAAATCTTCATCCTTCAGTTCACAGACCACAGACAACCCAGGAACCAAGACTCGGTGTGAGTAGAAACCTGACCTACTCACTCCTTCTTAGGGAGCAGAGGAGGGAAGGCCACCCCTCCCCCCCAGTACTGGAGATCTCTATCTTGGATACCGACAAAGCTCGGCAGAGCTACTAGCTCTAACTCAGGCCTTGGAAGTAAACTAGAGTCATTTAGCAGGTCACAGGAGCCTAACCTGAACTGCCAGACTCAGCTCTACCCAGGGAAAAGTCACCCAGCTTGGGTGCCAGCCCCAGGAGTGGCTTTCTTCACCGGGTAATCAGAGGCAGAGGCTGCCCCTCCCTTTAGCAGCCTCAACAATCAATTGAAATTCAGTAAACAGAAACCCTGAGAATGGCTCCAGGCTGGGCTCTGTGAGTTTCTCACAAACCAGCCCCCAGCAAAAGCTGCTGTTTGCTAAAAGGCCTCAACTCTACCCAGAACCTAGCCTCATCACAACATCCCCAAACTTGAGGAAAAAGCCATCTCCCTCTTTTGTGATACTCAAAGCAGAACTGATTCCCATTGAACTAACCTGGGAGGAGGAATGCAAACCTTTGAGGAAAGCAGAGCATTTTTCTGCCTGTTCAAACAAACTGATTTAAGAAACCAACCAAGCCACAGGAACACAAGCAGACCAGAGACTCCAACAAGAGGCCGGTTAAGGACACAAGGGAGATTCAGGATGTTTCCCACCCCCACCCCAAAAAATCAAAGAACTATTGTTTTTAAAGTTGCAGAGCTTCTGCAGGGCAAATGACATAGCTAGCAAGATCAATAGAAAGCCCACGGATTGGGAGAAGATCTTTACTAGCCATAAAATGGACAAGGGTCTCATATCTAAAATATACTTGGAACTCAAAAAATTAAACCCCCCAACAACAAATCCTCAAAGAAACAACTGACAAATAAATAAGTGGGCGAAAGACTTAAAGAGAAACTTCTCTGAAGAAGAAAGAAGGATGGCCAATAGACACATGAACATCCCTAGCCATAAAAGAAATGCAAATCAAAACAACATTGAGATATCACCTCACTCCAGTTAGAATGGCAAAAATCAAGAACTCTAACAACAACAGATGCTGGAGGGGATGTGGCAGAAAGGAACCTTACTTCATTGTTGGTGGGAATGTAAAGTTGTTCAACCACTTTGGAAATCAGTATGGAGGTTCCTCAAAAGACTTCACATAGAACTCCCCTATGACCCAGCAATCCCACTTTTGGGCATTTACCCAAATGTTTACAAACAAGACCACACTAAAGCTACCAGCACAACTATGTGTATTGCAGCATTATTTACCATAGCTAAGATATGGAGCCAAGCCAAATGCCCCTCAGTAGATGAATGGATTAAGAAAATGTGGTATATATACACAATGGAATTCTATGCCTCCATCAGAAAGAATGACATTGCCCCATTTGGTAGGAAATGGAAAAACTTGGAAAAAATTATATTAAGTGAAGTAAGCCAGGCCCAAAGAAACATAGGTCCCATGGTTTCCCTTATTTGCAATATCTAGTATATGTATGAGTTAAGCGGAAAAGGTCACATAAAGTGATGTCAGGAAAATGAACCCTTAGATGTGTATTTTAATGTTTTTTTCTTTCATGTATGTGTTTCTAACGCATTTATAAGATTATCTCTTTGTTGCTTTGTATGTCCCTCCCCCACAGTATAACCCCTGCTTTCACTATATTTGATGTCAGTATAACTTGTGGAGGAGATGGGGTAAAACCAGTTGTTTAAGGATACAGGTGGACCTGTTGCAACAATGAGAAGTACAAGTTGTCATGTCCAAAACGAGCTTTACAACGTCGGTGCTGGGGGCGAGGGGAAGAAGAAGGATTGGGATTGGGGGGAGAGGGAGGCTGGGAAGGGATATGAAGGGTAAACAAAGGAGGAGGCTACAATGCTTGGTAAGAAATGTACGCATTATCCTGCCCATGTAATTGTAACTCCTCTGTACAGTATGTTCACAAATAAAATTAAATTAAATTTTAAAAAGCACTATTGTTTTTGTACCTTTTATAAAATAATTTTTTTATAATTTTTTTTAATCTTTGATTTTTACTTTTTGAAAAAAAATTGTTTTCTAGTAATTTTTTTTTCCTCTTAGAATTTTATTTTAGGGGTTTCATTGTGTGTGCGTTTTTCTTTCTTTTTTTGTTTGTTTTTTGTTTTTGTTTTTTGTTTTCGCTTTCTGTTTAGCTCTACTGAACCTCTGATCTTTTTTCTTTCTTTCTCATCCTTTTCACCTTTTCTTCTCTTTCATTCTTCTTTATGTGACTTAATTGTTGTTCTACACATCCTCAGATAAACCTGTAGTCAATTATTAGACCTTGTACTCCATTGTGTACACACTGAATCCACAAATTTATTACTCAATTCAAAACTTCTGAGACTGAAATTCCTTAAGAGCAGTACTACCTCTTTATACCTATATAATATTTTAAGTATTTTTATTTTTATATCTCCTTTATATCCTTCCCCTTCTCTCATTATATTCACGTTCTTTTCTGAATAGTTTGTTTTTGAGCAAGTATATTTCTAATTTTTACCTTTCCAATTTTTTTGGTCTCTTTTTGTTCCCTTTCTCTTTCTTCTTTTGTTTCTCTCTCCCTACTTTCATCCTATCCAACCTATTTCCGGCTTTGAGATTAGGACTTAGTTAACACTCCCTGTGCCTTCCCACATCACTCTATTCCTATTTTTTACCCACAACTCTTCCTAAACCTAATAATTTCTGGTTTACCAAATACTTCTTTGTGGTTCGTCGCCTATTAATATATAGTTGTTCGATGTTGAATAGATTTATCTGTTGAACTAGATTGTACCTGCAGACTATTGACTGTGCAAATACAGACTTTGGTTGATACTTGCCTTAAATTTGTGTTCTAGCACAAAACTGGTGTTGATTTCATCCCAAATGGGCAGGGTAAGCCGGAAAAATACAAGAAAAATGGCAAATCCACGTATCTCAAATCCCACTCATGATAATCAGGGGACAGAACAGATAATGAATAATCCAGAGGAGACTTCCCAAATAGCTCTACAAGCACTGCTGGCAAACATGATAAATGAAAAGATTGAAAACATACAAAGGACTCTGTATGAGCGTGATAGGGATAGAAAGCAGGCAATGCAAAGTTTTATACAGGAATATCATGAGCGAGAGGAACCTAGTCAAAAACTGATACAGGATTTGCCTGAGCAGCTTGAGAATGTTAAAGAGAAAGGCAGGAATGGCATGAGCAGGCTGAGAACATTCAAAGAGAATTATAGGAATTGCATGAATGGGAGGAAGCTAAGCAAAGAGCAATACAGGAATTGAGAGAGCAGGAAGAGAATACACAAAGAACACTAAAGGCATTCATGGAATCCATTAACAAAGAGCAGAAGGAAGTCAGGGAGAACACAAAGGGAATACTGACTGGAATCCAACAGATGGAATGGGAGTGCAAGGAAACCATAAACAATTAACTAAGTGATTTGAGAATAAACACCGAACACCAAATTAAGGAAGTAAAGAAGTCAATACAAGATCTAAAACAAAGCTTCAACAAAGAATTTGAAGCCATCAAAACGGACCAACTAGAAAGAAAAGAAATAAAAAAACAAAGTAGAAAGTCTTGACAGCAGGTTAGACCGTGCAGAAGATCGAATCTCAGGGATTGAAGACAGCCTAGATATTATAGAGAAAGAACATACATCAATCCAAGACAAGTCCAAGAAATATGATAGATCTATCCAACACTTGGAAGACACAATCAGAAGGCTTAATCTAAGGATCATATGTGTAAAGGAGCACCTAGAAACAGAAGTTAATGGTCTTGGAAATTTTTTTAACAGGATCCTAGCAGAGAACTTCCCAAACATGCAAAAAGTTAGGCCTATTCATATGCAAGAAGCTTTTAGAACTCGAAATAGACCAGACCAGAATAGGACATCCCACTGTCACATTATAATACACACAGTATCAACTCAAAACAAGGAAAAGATCCTTAAAGCTGTCAAGGAGAAAAAGACTAATCACCTATAAACGAAACCAATTAGAATCAACTCAGATTTCTCAGCTGAGACAATCAAAGCAAGAAGAGCCTGCAATGACGTATGCCATGTCCTAAAAACAAGCAAATAACAACCAAGAATACTGTACCCAGCTAAACTCTCCTTCATAACTGAAGGCCAAATAAAAACCTTCCATATCAAAGAAAAATTGAAACAATACATCTCCACCAAACCAGCCCTACAAAAGATTCTTAAAGATGTCCTACATATAGAACACCAACAAGACCACAATAAAGGCCAAGAAACTACACCCAAACTGAGAATCCAAGAACCATAGGAAGAACACAATTTTCACAGCCCCGAAGAAGGTGGATAACATGGTAGGAACTCCCAAATACCTCTCAGTCCTATCTCTTAACATTAATGGACTCAACTCTCCATTTAAGCGACATAGACTGTCTAGTTGGATTAAAAAAACAAGATCCTTCTATCTGCTGCCTTCAGGAGTCACATCTTGCCTGTAAAAACAAACACATTTTCAGGGTGAATGGCTGGAACATAATCTACCAATCAAATGGCCCCCATAAAGAGGCGGTAGTTGCAATCTTAATATCAGACATAATAGACTTAAAATTAAAATTTGTGAGAAGAGAAAAAGAAGGTCGCTACATACTAATTAAAGGATCTCTCCTTCAGGTGTATATTACAATTCTAAATATCTATTCGCCAAACAACGGAGCACCCAAATTTATCCAAGAAACACTACTTTCCCTCAAATCCCACATAGATCCAAAAACATTAATTGTTGGGGATTTTCACACACCACTAGATAGATCAACTCCGCAAAAACTCAACAGAGAAACCTCAGATCTAAACAACTGCATAGATCAACTAGATTTAACAGACATCTACCGAATATTTCACCCAACAGCATGAGAATACTCATTTTTCTCAGCAGCAAATGGAACATTTTCTAAAATAGACCACATTTTAGGCCACAAAGCAAACTTGCATTCTCTAAGACTACAAGGGAATAAAATTAGAACTCAACACTAAAAGCCACCAAAGAATGTCCAGTAACACATGGAGGCCGAACAACACACTGCTGAATCACAAGTGGGTCCTGGAAGAGATTAGAAAGGAAATCCTAATATTCGTGCTATTTAACAAAAATGAACACACAAATTACTAGCTACTCTGTGACACAGCAAAGGCAGTACTCAGAGTCAAATTTATAGCTCTGAGCTCCTACTTCAACAAATTGGAGAGATCTGAAACCAAGAATATAATGAGACATTTGAACCTCCTTGAAAAAGAGCAGCAAGATAAACCCCAATCCAGTCTACCCAAAGAAATAATTAAAATTAAATCAGAATTAAATGAATTAGAATCCAAAAAATATATAGAAAGAATCAACAAAACAAAGAGTTGGTTCTTCGAAAAAATAAACAAAATTGACAGACTCTTAGCAAATCTTATCAGAAAAAGAAGAGAACCCACCCAAATAAATAAACTCAGAGATGAGAATGGGAATATCACCACAGAAAAAAACAAGGTTCAGAACATTATAAGGGAAAACTTCTCAAAACTTTATGCTAATGAGTTTGAGAACTTGAAAGAAATGAATCTTTTCCTAGCAAATATTGACATGCCAAAACTAAACCAAAATTAGTTAAACCATCTTAACAGCCCCATATCAAGCATTGAAACAAAAACAGCAAGAAGAGACTTCAAAGTTAAGAAATGTCCAGGACCAGATGGTTTTACAGCAGAATTCTACAAGGCCTTCAAAGCTGAGTTCACACCAATACTCCTCCAACTCTTCAATGAAATTGAAAGAGAAAGTTCACCACCGAACACATTCTATGAAGCCATCATAACCCTCATCCCAAAAACAGGCAGGGACTCATCGAAGAAAGAGAACTATAGACCCATTTCTTCGATGAACATTTATGCAAAACTTCTCAACAAAATTTTGGCCAATCGACTTCAACAATTCATCCAAAAAATTATACACCATGATCAAAAAGGATTCAGATCAGGGATGCACAGCTGGTTTATTATACGCAAATCAATCAATATTATTCATCACATCATCAGGAGCAAGAATAAGAACCACATGGTTATCTCAATAGATGTAGAAAAAGCATTCGACAAGATCCAACACCCCTTTATGATGAAGCTTTTGGAAAAATTAGGAATCCATGGAACATTCCTCCATACAATAAAGGCTGTATATGACAAAACTACAATCAGCATTATACTTAATGGTGAAAAACTAAAGCTATTTCCTTTTAACTCAGGAAAAAGATAAGGATGTCCACTCTCTCCACTTCTCTTCAAGCTAGTATTAGAATGACTAGCTACAGCAATAAGACAAGATGCATATATAAATTGGATCCAAATAGGGAAAGAGAAATAAAACTCTCCCTCTTTGCAGATGACATGATTTTGTATTTAAGAATCCCGTGGACTCCACTCCCAAATTACTCAAGCTGATTCAAAACTTTGGCAAAGTAGCAGGGTATAAAATTAACCCCCTAAAATCAATGGCTTTTCTGTATGACAACAATGAGAAAAGTGTGGCTGAAATTAGGAAAGCAACTCCATTTGTAATAGCCCCACAAATAATAAAATACCTAGGAATTAACTTAACTAAAGAAGTGAAGGACCTCTATGATGAAAACTTTAAGAACCTGAAAAAGGAAATCAAACAGCACTTAGAAATAGGAAAAAACTCCCATGATCCTGGATTGGAAAGTTTAACATCGTAAAAATGGCAATATTTCCCAAGGCCATCTACAAATTCAATGTGATATCTATAAAAATTCCAACGTCATTCTTCAAGGAAATAGAAGACGCAATCCAAAAATTCCTATGGAACAAACGCTCCGCTAAAATGCTCCGCAACGGAAAGAACAGTGATGGAGGAATATCAATACCAAATTTCAAACTCTACTATAAAGCCATAGTAATCAAAACAGCATGGTGCTAGCACAAGAACAGACCTCAGGACCACTGGAATAGAATGAAAAACCCAGAAATGAACCTACAGACCTATAGCATTCTAATTATAAGGGAGCCAAAAAAATACAATGCAAGATAGACAGTCTTTTCAGTAAATGGTGCTAGCAAAATTGGTTAACTACTTGTGGAAAACTAAAGCTAGATTCTTATTTATCACCGTGCACCAGAAGCAACTCCAAATGGATCAAAGATCTTGGAGTCAAAGCACACATTCTGAAAACATTACAGGGTGGAATAAGAGAAACCCTAGGTCTCCCTGGCACAGGCCGAAATTGTCTTAATAGAGACCCAGAAACACAAAAAATCAAAGAAAGTTTGGACAAATGGGACTCCATGAAGTTGCAGAGCTTCTGCATGGCAAAGGACATGGCTAGCAAGATCAATAGAAAGCCCATATATTGGGAGAAGATGTTCACTAGTCATACAATGGACAATGGTCTCATATCTAAAGTATATTGGAACTCAAAAAATTAAATCCCCCAACAACAAATCCTCAAAGAAACAACTGCCCTATAAATAAGTGGGCTAATGACTTAAAGAGAAACTTCTCTGAAGAAGAAAGAAGGATGGCCAATAGACACATGAAGAAATGCTCAACATCCCTAGCCAAAAAAGAAATGCCAATCAAAACAATATTGAGATACCACCTCACAACAGTTAGGATGGCAAAAATCAAGAACTCTAATAACTACAGATGCTGGAGGGAATGTGGACAGAAGGTAACCTTACTTCATTGTTGGTGGGAGTGTAAACTTGTTCAACCACTTTGGAAAGGAATATGGAGGTTCCTCAAAAGACTTCACATAGAGCTCGCCTATGACCCAGCAATCCCACTTTTGGGCATTTACCAAAATACTTACAAACAAGACCATACTAAAGCTATCAGCACAACTATGTTTTTTGCAGCATTATTTACCATAGCTAAGATCGGGAACCAACCCAGATTCCCCTCAGTAGATGAATGGATCAAGAAAATGTGGTATATATACACAATGGAATTCTACGCCTCCATCAGAAAGAATGACATTGCCCCATTTCTTAGGAAATGGAAAGACTTGGAAAAAATTATATTAAGTGAAGTAAGCCAAGCTCAAAGAAACATAGGTCCCATTGTTTCACTTATTTGCAATATCTAGTATATATATGAGTCAAGCAGACAAAGTCATATAAGGTGATATTAGGAATATGAACCCTTAGATATGTATTTAAATGCTTTTTATTCTTTTATGCATTTGTTTCTAAAGCATTTATAAGATTATTTCTTTGTTGCTTTGTATGTTCTTCCCCCACTGTATAACCCCTGCTTTCACTGTATTTGATGTCGGTATAATTTGTGGAGGGGAAGGGGAAAAACAATTTGTTTAAATAAGGATACAGGGGACCCGTTGCAACAATGAGAAGTACAATTTGTCATGTTGAAAATGAACTTTACAACTTTGTTGAGGGTTGGGGTGGATTGGGTGGGGGGTGGGGGGAGGCAGGGAAGGGATGGGAAGGATAAACAAAGGAGGAGGCTACAATGCTTGATAAGAAATGTACTCACTATCTTTCCCATGTAATTGTAACCCCTCTGTACAGTATTTTCACAATAAAAAAAAAAGAAAAAATTTCATGACTAGTTACATCCTGGTAGTACCAAAGAAAATCTACTCCCTATTCTAAAACACATATCAATTAATGGATATTAGTGATATCAGTTAAAATTATGTGTGCATAATATATGTAATGTATTCTATTAAATAACATATAAATCATATGTTTATAATATGTGTATCATTACTGATCTTCTGTAATACATTATTTGATGTAGTATTATACTGGGAAGCATACAAGGAATGACAAATTTCTTTAAATAAATATAGTTGTATGTTTTCGTCACATAATTTGTTTTTGTGCCAGTACTGAGACTTGAACCATTGTCTGGGTTTTGTCCCTGAGCCATTTTACTCAGACTGGTTTCATATAACCATCTTCAGATCACAGCCCATAAGTAGCTGTGATTACAGACATGAATCATGTTATATTTTTTAATTCCATCCTTGGCATGTTCTTACATAATTATTTTTGAATATTAAATGACATTATGATATTAAATTTCTAAACCAATTCAGAATAAATAACGATTTTTTATGTAAAACTATATGTTGCAATCGAAATTTTAAGAACCCTACTTTACTATCAATTTTCAAAGATATTGCTAGTTTAATTCCTGGACAGACAAGTAGAAAAATTAAATTTTGTGTGCATAGTATATGCAGTGTACTATGTTATATAACATATAAATGATATATTTATAATATATGCATAATTAGGGATATTTTATAATACTATAAATAATATATATATATATATATATATATATATATATATATAACTGGTTTTAATATTATTCTGTGAAGGATACAAGGAATGACAGTATCACTATCTTAACTGTCTTCTTTTCAACAGTGTGTAAACTATGCTATAAACATATATCTTCAAGAAAGCATACCTCTGTAATCCCATATTCACCTTCAAATATTCTCCACGTTGCTATGAACATCCTCTAAGATTGCCACACTCATCCACAGAAAACAGTTTGTGATACTTTCTGGATAATGTTCCTTGTCCCCATGAATTCCTAGCATGGGAATTGGTGGGAGAGGCAACAGCCTAGAGAGCAAACTGGTAGTCACAACATTTAACAACTTCTCCTTTGGGGAAACTGACCTCCTCTAAAGTGGCAGTGAGATAACTCACCTAGTATATTTTCATATTTTAATGAAGTTGTCATGTTTCACTACACAACTCACTTGTAGTCAAATAGAAGGTCATTCTTTTGTGTCCTCCTTAGACCCAGTCTCAATCTCCATCTTAGACTTTGCTCAGACTCTATTCCTACCAGAAGATCCCTGATGAAGGGGAAAGTGTGATCTCTTGGCTTCTGACTGGCCCTGTGGGAACTGAGGCCACTTTTATTGTTCAACCTGTTCCTCCTGACAAGACTGTGGTGGGTGGTGGGAAAGCTCATTCTCTAAATTGTGCCCTAGTACCAAATCTCTTCAGAGAAAGTCAAAGAATGACAGATTATGCCTGAGGGAGTGAGTTTCTCCATTTCCAAAAAGGTCAATTAATATCTGATTCTGAGGCCCACGTGGAGTTCCTCACCAGATCCTCCAAGCTGGAGTGGATGTTAGGTCAGACTCCAGGCCATCCATCCTATTTCTCCAGCCCTTTCTCATGAACCAAAAAATCACAGGAGTTGAGTTCAGAAACAAGGAGAATTGAGAGTAACAGACAAATCATTGGCAGGGGGAGGAATTAGAAACTTTGTGTGACAAAGGCTCAGATAATCAAGGATCACTTACATTTGTGAATCACATCATAAGATTAGGGAATAAAAGTAATAAATTACTACCCAAATTAATAATTCAACTGCTCTGACTACATAACAAGTGCTCTCTCAAGAATTAGCTGTCCTAGCTCTCTTTAGATGAGGAAAACGGTGCACATTCTTTCCTCACAAAGTTCTACTGAGTATCTTCATCCATACCCTAGGTTGTTCTTACTCTCTACTTCTGTGTTGCTTTCCTTTGCTGGGTTCAATCAATTACACTTAAATGTGTTATCTTCAGACATGTAATCAAATTTTTTAATCCATTTGTTATAAAATAAAACTAATTATGGGGAAACAGATGTCTATGGTACATTTTCTTCCATGGCATATTTATTTGATATTATTATTATTTTAATAGTTTCATTTTTAAAACTTGAAAATGTTTTGTTACTATTAGCACTAATTAGTTGCACATTTTTTGTATTTTTCCATGTCTGCATATTTGTTATTAATCTTCTAACATTGTCTTTTTCCCTAATTGTTGCCTTCTTTAAATTGCTTCAAATTATAAACTATATATGATGGTCCTGGATGTATTCATGTATATATTTAAATTTTGCTTTGATATACACATATTATAGGATATCTTCAATATATTTTAACTGTTCTGAAAATCAATATGGAGCTCCCTCATTAAAACAAAAACACAATGCTACAAAATTAGGATTAGGTATATATCCCAAAATATTTAACAATGATGCAGGAGAAACAATCACTTCTCTTATATAACAGAATATGTTTATAGCTATGAATAGTGCATTTTCTTTATTCCTTCTTTCTTGTGCATCTAGATTGATTACACAGCTTGGTTGCTATGAATATTGCTGCCATGATCATGGATGTTCATGTTGACTTGTATTCCTTCAATATGTATCCAAGTTGCCATAAAGGTCATTAACATATGTGTCTTTTGGTATTATGTAAACTTCCATTATGTTATCCATATGGGTTGCCCTAGTTTACAATGCCACAAAACCAAATACAGTTCCTGATTTATTTCAACCTCTCCTGCAGTTTATTTATTTGAGTGGTGATATCTATTCTGGTGTGTAAGATGGGAACTCAGTGACTTTCCTATTTATTTTCCTATGTATTTCCTATGTGGATAAGAATCTCAAACATTTCATTTACTTATTAAAAACTTAAATTTGCACTTCATTTCTGATCAGTCACTTTCTTTTTCTTTTGGTATTTGATCAATTCTTAAATACTATATTATTCAATTTTTTTCGCATTCTAAATACTCACTTTAGTAAAAAGATTTTTTTCATTACAATGGTGCACAATTAACAAAAACAACTGATTGTACATTTATTTCACTGGATTATTTGTTTGTTTTTAAAGCAAGGAAATTATTACAATAAAGATGCTGAACTACTTTCACTATATAGACTGGAAGGATAGTATCTCATATTGGCCTAAACTAACCTTAGAATTAACAGTCACAGCCTGGGCCATAACAGTCTGGGCTAAGTAAAACAAATAACAAAGCACAAACTGCATCTAAAGAGAGCAAAGGGCTTCATAAAAGTTAAAAGAAAGGCACCACTTTCATGAAGCAAATGCTGAAGTTCACAAGCAGACCTTAGGAAACTGAATATCAAGAAGATCTAAGGATAAAATTATATGGAAGGACAACTTTAGAACTCAGAATTCAGGAGGGGGAACAACCACTAGATACAAAATTCAATGCTGAAAAGAAGAAGTGTTTGACCCCAAACCTCAGCTGACTTTTTCACATCAAACACACACACACACACACACACACACACACACACACACACACACACACACACACACACACACACACACACACACACACACACACACACACACACCTAGTGAGAAGTTTTAGCCAAAGTACAGCCATTCTGGACTTAGACTACATTTTGAAGGCCTTTACAGAAAGTATCCCTTGTGAAGGCCTTTACTGAAAGACTTTTACTGAAAGTTATAAATAAATCAGGTTCCCGGAAAAAATGGGAAATGTCCCAATAAGGTTCTGCCCATCAGTCCCCTAGCAATAGCCATGGATGACAGGTTCATATGGATGACGAATGACAAGAAGGTAGCTAAAATTACAGATGTTTCTTAAGATAGCATAGTAAACATAGTTTGCTGCTTATTTGCTTAGCCTGTGCACGCTAGCCAATAAGATTGTTATAATATTCACTCACTAAATGTCAACCAATAATAAAACTGCCAAGCTAGGAACCCCCTTACTTCAGCCCTATATCCTATAAAAACCCTGTTAACTGAAGGGTCAGGGCTCTCAACTCTGACCTGCTGCAATGGTGACAGTTGTGAGTCCAGGCTCGAGCTTGCAATAAATGACTCTTATGTACTTGCATGGGAATTGGCTGCTTGCTGGTCTTTGGGGATCTTTATCTCAGCACAAGATTAGTGTACATAGAGAACTCCAAGGGCAGCTCTATCTGTGACAATGAAGCTTTTTCCTCTTCCTTTTAAATTATCAAACGTGATGGGGTGGTTGGCTCCACAGTTGCCCCACACCTGAACAGGAGGAGTCAAAGAATGACTTAGACTGCAGGATAGCCTTGTGTTCCCCTGGCTTTCTGTGTAAGAATGCAGTTTGTGTTCCCTTAAGCAGTTGTGGCCAAGCTGAAATGGGAGTACACTTTGCCTGTAGGATTGCATCCTGTGAAACCTGCATGCATGGTGAAACAGAAGGGGGAAGCACGGTGAGCATCTCCGGGATGGCCTCTCAGAGGCCAGGAGAAGTTGACTCTTAAAGTTGGACATGGCACGAGGTTTGAGGACAGCGGGAATCCAAAAGATGGGAGAGGCACAGGAGCAAATGCACCTCGCTGTGGAGACTCCTCAGCCATGTTAAGGAAGTTCCCAGCCCACACTTGGCAGCCACCATGCAGGTCACCAGAGGCCAATTGTTTGGTGGTCAGTCCCTGGTCCTGATCCAAAGCCAGAACTTCTGCAGTGGCCCTGGGCCTGGCTGGTATGGAGCAGTGCCCACAAGCCATTCTTCCTCTGCCCTGCTGCACAAAGCCTCCCAGCAGCTGCCTGGTCTGCAGCACCCATGCCAGGCCAGGTACGTGGGGGCAGACTGAGGCTCTGCTGGCAATTCCTGATGCCTGCTTCAAGGGGAGACTGAAGCCTAGCCCACAGCAAAGCTGGCCCTCACTCACTTCCAAGGACCTCCAGAGAAGCATGACCACCACCGGCCCAGCATTGCTGCCCTCCCAGCCCCCAGAGTTTACCTACAAGTCCTTGCCTTTGTTCTTGAAATTCTTCAGCCATGGTTGTCTCATTTCTCATTGTCTGGGTATGATTTGAGATTCCTTCCTCTCCTCACCCAGCCACCGAGCCCCAGGGGCCAAACTCCCAGCCTCACAAACCTTCTCCAGAACCCAGCTGCCTTTGGGGCTGCTGCTTTCTGAGCCACTGGCTTACTGCCTCCTTCCTCCCTTCACCAGCCTCTGCCAGAGCCTCCCGTCCTCTCCTTACTACCCCAGCCCCAACCCCAGCTCAGCCTCCCCCGTGGCCTCCCCTCCTATCCACAGAGCTTCAGCCCCAACACCAACATGGCCATGGCTCTGGGGAAGACAACTGTGGGCCTGGCCCAGCAGAATCAAAGGTGCCACAGTGTGCAGCCGGCTGAGAACTGGAGGCAGCATAGGTCTCTGATCACTATCTTTCACTTCACTTACACAAGTATTAATTGTATTAATTTGGTATTTAATTTTGGATTTCATAACTTCTTATTAAGCCTTTGCAGAATAGATGGTAGAAATATAGTCCCAAAATTCGGATTGTCTCTTTTTTAATTCTTTCAAGATTTAGAAATATTTAAGTAGTTATAAACACTCATTTCCATATCAGAGTGCTATTCAGAAAATAATTGCTTATGCATCTGTTATCAATTATTTACAAGACTTAAAACTTTTAAAGTTTCAAATATTACAGGAAGACCTTTGATTCATGTTGAATGGTTGTGAGTAGGTTGAGTTGTTGCATACATTTGTGTGTGTGTGTGTGTGTGTGTGTGTGTGTGTAGGGGGGGTGTATGTGTATCAAGGGTTATCCTTGAAATCAAGGATAAGGATGTTGAGCCCTGGTCTGAATTTTTTCTTTTTTCTGAGGGATACATTATGATGTTTCTTTGTTGGTGGTGGGCTCTGATTGCTTGTCTTTGCCCTATGTGCATATTCCAGCTCAATTTTTCAATTAAGGCTTCTTATTTATTATTGAGCATATACAGCTCTGATATTGCTTTGACTTTAGTCTGCCATGTAGGATTTTCCCTTCCTCTTTAAAAATTAACATTCAATATAAATTTTACCTCCTGACTGATTTTCCCTTTAATTTGTATTTTGAAATAACTATTATAAGACCTTTGATCTCTGTATTCATGAAGAAAAACCGTTTGGAATTCTCTGTTTAATGTAATAACACCTGGACAGATTTATTAGTATCAAGATCTTAAAATTTCTTTTGTAGTTTTAGTTTAAAATACCTCCTCCATGCTTTTAGCATGGGGAGACAAAAAATTCCTAGTAACAATGATAACATTTTTATTTTTAAAATATCAGACAATTCATAATTTTGAATATGTCTATTGGCAAATGAATACATTTGCTCAATAGATTTTCTTGATACACCCCTGCACAAAAATACCACTCATAAGGGCTGAGAAGGTGGATCAATGGTTAACAGCTTTCCTTGAATGCATGAGACCCTGGGTTTGATTCCTCAGCACCATCTAAGCAGAAAAAGGTGGAAGTGGTACTGTGGCTCAAGTGGTAGAGCACTAGTCTTGAGCTGAAGAGCTGAAGGACAGCAACCAGGCCCAGAGTTCACCAACATCAACTAATAAAATAAATAAATAGAACTCATACTCAAGTACATTAATTTCAAAGGTTGATTATCATTTTAGTTATTGGCAGGGTGCCAAGACATAGCAGACATCTGTCCCAAAGCTTTAAGAAGGATTTCAACACCTGGCAAGTACTAAAAAAAAAGTAAAAAAAAAAATATCTCTGCCAACAACATATAGAATTGCCACTCAAAGAGAAACTGGTATTAAGAATGAAATACTTTTTATACTATTGCTTAAGAGATTCTGGCTCTATATTCATTATCATATAAATTGACCTTCACAAACTCCATCAGTGGGCCTGAGTCTTAAGGGAACCTACAAAAAGTGGAGGAAAGAATCAGAAACCCGGATTTTTAAAATTGTTATTGTTAATGTAGTGTAGATGCGGATCACCATTTTGTAAGTCAGGTGAGTTCATTTCTTGTTTGACAATCTCATCACTTCCTTTGCACACTCTCTCTGATTTTCCCTCCTGTCCCTGTCCACAGTGTTATACCTCATTTTGAATATAATATCTACAGAATACAACTGCTGCATTTGTTTCCCTGTTCTCTTTGAATATCTCTGGCTCCCTCAATGCCCATAAATGGATAAACAAGAACAGAAAAATCCCTCTTCTTTCCAATTCCTGGAATTCATTTCATATAAACATCAGTAATTTTATGAGAGTGTCAGACTCTGCCCACACATCCTGAGCACTTATACTTCCTGCACCCAGTCATAACTCCCACCAGATTCTAAGGTCCACAAAGTAATTATTTTCACTTTCCAAACAGGAAGAAGCTGAGATTCAGAAAGATTAAGTAACTTACAGGAAATACTGGGCTAAGCATAGTGGCTCACTCTCATACATTACCTATTCCATACAGTAAGATCTGAAGGTCATAGTTTGAACCAATCCAGGTTGACATATCCAATACATGTTTATCTCCAGTTAACCAGAGGAAAGCGAGAATTGTGTTTTTCAAGTGATAGAGCTAGAAAGCCACCAGATTTGAATTGGAAACCTAAAGGATAGTGTCAATATGATGATTTTAAGAACCAATGCTGTCCCATATATAATCTCAGACCACCACCCCCACACACACTCCTTAAAATACATGTTAGTACTGAAATCCAAATAGCTGTTTTTTTATTTTTATGTTTTATTTTTAGCTTTAGTGAGGTTTGATTTGATAGTTTGTATTGATGAGCCACAACTTACATTTTTTGTTACAATTATATCCATGTCTGTATTCAGAGAAATATTCTCCTAGTTGTCTTCCTCCTTTTCCAGCAATGATAAATTTTCTCTTCTTGTTCCAATTTCTTCTTTGGGGACTCAATATCATAGACTTTTCTGTCTTGCACTGTCTATAAATTCATTGATCCGGTAGATCTTAACCATAGTAATAACCTGGACAGAACCTGCTTGGGAAAATTGTTCTAAGCTCACTATTCTGTGGAACTTGTTAGTACTCACCCATAATCACTTTGTCTTCAGAATTTGGAACATGTTGGGTGCAGGAATTCAGGGGAAGCACTTACTGTGTGCTATTTTATTCTTTTTGGATTTAATAGCAGCTTCCACCTATTGTCTACTTTAAGCATTGTGTGAAGAGAAAGATTGTACCTAAGAGACAGAAGTACCATATTAACTGTTGCTCTCAAAACACAGGAGGAAGGAAAAAAGTTCTGAAGGAGCCATATAGCCTAGAAACTGAGTTCTTAGAAACTCAAGCTGCCTTTTATCTTACCTTCAGCATAGAAAGTCAGAGACTTCAGTGACTTGTAAGCTCCAATTATATTCCTGAGCATGGGCCTCCCTTTCCCTTTGCCTTTCTGAACTTTTACATCAGGGGTAGGTGAGAAGATGTAACAAGAACACCTAGAGTTTGGGCCTGGGATTAAAAACTTCATTTTGTGATCATAAACATTCCACCACTTCCTGAATTTGATGTGAGGGGCAGAAGGAAGTTAGGTTAGGAATTCAGAAACTTATAATTACTTCTAAGTTTGCTATCTAAACTCATCCTTTCCCACCCTCAGAATCCTATTTCTCAATTGTGTAGACAGCCTTACATTATGTTCTCCTGGAGCATTTGAGTGTGGGGTATCATCTGCTTCTTATGTGTACTGCCAATGGAGGTTTTTTCCTAGGCTCAAAACAATTTCATTGATGGGGCCCTGTGTAATAAGCTAATCAGGGTTGTTCATGTGTTCATACCCGAGGTAGAACTAGTAAGGGCTGAGTAGTAGTCAGTGCTCACTTGCTGCCAGTGGTATTGCTCTGAGGAATTTCTATCAATGTTGCCCACAGTATATAGTACACGGCCTCTCATAAAGGCTCCAGACCCAAACTACTTGAGTCTCTGTGTTAGTTAATCATCATTGAGCAACTATGTTCCATTGTTTGTGAGACATTCACTTCTCAGAGCATATGCATATGAGGGCCCAAGAAGAGAATTGTCTGGATGGAAGGTACTAGAAGGCAAACCGTCTATTATGATAATGGAAACCCATGGTTTGGCATGCTAATGTTTTAACCTGTGCACTGAACTAACAGGAGATTATGACACACTAAGAAACCTACCAATTATGCCAAATAAAGAGATATGGTGAATGTCAGAGAAAGGACATTGATTTAATGGTAATCATGACAAGACAACAGCTTAACACACCTTCAGAATACTAATCCATACTCACCTACTATTCTATTCACCCATATCATTTGGTCTGTGTTGTATGTAGGAGTCCTCAGGCCTTCAGATCAGGAAGATCTAGGGGAGACCCTAAGATTGGTCTACCAATTGGGACATAAAATAACTAGTTTGATGAAAGCCCTTAGTAGTGTCCTACAAATATGTGGATTTATCCTACTATATTTGATAAGTATCCCCTCTCTAAATTATCTTTGGTTGGGTCACTTGCTGACATAGCAGCTGTCTAGTATCTCCATTGTGACTTCACTTTATTCTACTGAACAAGAAATGGAGAAGGAGAGACTGACCACAACACATTTGCATCTTTCTCAATGAGCAGTGAAAGGCAGGAGAGTATTTAAGGTGCTCCTCATGTTCTCAGTTAGCTAGTACCACCTGGGATTCCAGCTGAAATCTTGATAAACAGATAAAAAAGTTACATGTAGCTTTTTGTGCCAGATTCACAGCTAGAGAGATAGATGAGAAAGTGGAAGGGCTTGGTGTGATAGCCACAGGTTGACATGAAGCACAATTCAAAGGAAGTGGAGATGAAGTGAGCTAACTGGAGGGAAAAGGAGAAGCAGCTGAAGATGATGAGCACCTAGGGAGAGAAGATAGAGCTAGTTTGAGGCCTGCTGGACATCAAAGTATCCCATCTGAGGTAGAACAGTCTGGCTGTCCAGAGCCACAGCGAGAATTTGGAAGAGCATCAGCAAGTGCTCTTGCCTATTTCTAGGGAGCTCCCATAATGCCAGGGTAAGAATTGGCAGCTTCTCAGAAGACTGCTGTTGAGCACATCTCAGATCCCTTTCTATCATGATAATTGACACTGGAGAGGAGCATCAAGAGTTGTTTGAGGTGATTGCAACTCACTATGTGGAGCCTGTTCTGCAGTATTGTGGAGTGTGGTCTCTCAGGATGCTTAGGGCAAATATGATATAGCTGGTGTCAAAGAATGCAATCTACTTGGAGTAGGTATTTATAGATGGCACATGCCTGAAAACAACAAGCTGATAATGAGCTGCTAGAGGTCAGTCCCTAAAGATCTAACAGCCAAAACCTGAGAGGCAAACCCAGAGCATTGAACCACATAAGCCCACCATTCCAATTGCTTGTACCATAGTACTGGCTACCCATTTTCACACCCATGACCTTGTTACCCTGATTGTGCCCCACAATCCCTCACAACTTTTACTCCTTCACTTTTTCGATGCTTTCTTGTCCTTGCTAAATAGTTTTGTATGCCTGTATTAGCTGTTGCTGCTACCCAATTTCCTGCCACTGCAACTCAGCAATTACAATCACAACTACCATTTCCCTGGTATCCTAGTCTCTACTACTCTTTTCTGCTACCCATAATTCATAATACCATGGTTCCAGCCACCTGATCCCTGAAACCCCTGTCTCTGATACCCCATCCCCAAACAAAGTAAGTGATGAGTGGTTACAGGGAGTCGACTTGGATATTCCTCTTGCAGGCACATTAGGAAAAGTAATTCCTCAGGCATTTAACATGAGGGACTAACTGGCAGTGGAAAGAAAAGACGTTACTCAGAGATGACTAAAATCCAAGGACATGACTTATAACTTGTTGCTAGGAAAAGGAGGCCCTAAGGTGAATGTTAATGAGCAAAGAAAATTTTACAAAAATTATTGGGGATAATATAAAAGGTTTAGCTTAGTATCTTCTACTAGTGGTCTGAATTATTTTATGACATAGGTATGTAACTATTTTGTATTTTAAAAGTTATATGAAGATGCAATTCATTTGGTATTTATATTAATTGGTGGAATAGTTGCATAGGATCACATTAATGATATTCAATAGTTTATGCTCTGTGATATGCTCATGAGCCTGCCATTGGCAATATTAATTGAGCTTTCTAACAACAAATGGAATTTCATTGTCAAATACTACAAGGAGATTATGGATGCTGGTACCAAAATGAAAGCTGGAACAGGAAAACTGAATAAAGCTACAAGTTTGAAGGGAGAGGTCAGTGTCAGGGTTATGATAAAAGAGAAATTATTCACCATGGAATCTTGGAAGAATAGAATGTGTTTTGTTGACTTACTAGCCTTTAAAACATTCTTAGAAAGCAGAACATTGTTTTTTTATTCTTGCTATTTGGAACCTCTTTAATGAATGGTTTAAAAAATTATCAAAATAACTTTGAAAATTCACTGGTGTGAATTTTCAGAATAACCTACTCAAAGTTGCCTTGAGATGCAGGCAGGCCGCATTCCTTTTCTATAAAATTAATGAAATAAGCTTCCTTTGAATGTTTGGACATTCCATGACACTTGTTCAGAACAAGAAAAGATAGGAGAGAGAAAAAAATAGGAAGGAGACTCAAGACTGCTGAAATTAGCATATTCCCCATTTGGACTTTAATGGAATTTTTCTACCAAGAATAAGAATTTCATCTTAACATAAGAATTTCAAAAAGGATGTTCTACAGGATAGCTTCTAAATTTAATATTTAATGCTGTTGGATTACTTGAAAACAAAGGTTTACAGAAAACTTTCAATTTCAGAAAAACTGTAATGATCCAATAAACAAGTAAAAGAAAAATAATTTTAAAATTCATGGTTCAAAGCAAACCCTAGGAAGAAAGTCTGAGAGTTGCTTATCTAGAAACAGTAAGTGGCACTGTGGCTCAAGTGGTAGAGTGCTTCCCTGGAGCTGAAGAACTCAGGGATATGTTACACCCTGGTCCTGATTTCAATCCCTATGACTGACTAAAATAAATTTTAAACAATTAAAGCATTAGGGCCGGGAAGGAGATTCAGTGGTAGAGTGCTTGTCTTGCATGCATGAGGTCCTGGGTTCAATTCCTCAGCACCACATAAGCAGAGAAAAGTGGAAATGGTGCTGGGCTTAAGTGGTAGAGCATGAGCCTTGAGCTGAAGATCTCAGGGACAGCACCTAGACCCAGAGTTCAGGCCCCCTACCACAACCACCACCAACAACCAATTAAAGCATCAAATAATCTGAAGATGATGTCCAGAATAATGAATGTCTCATTATCCGTTTACATGACTTAGTGACTTGAAACCTAGTTTACCAGGAGAGTGGTGGGCAATTTTTGTGTGCCAAAACGTGCAAAATTATTTTGTACTTTCCCAAGGAGGAAGAAAGGAGAATGGGGGGAGAAGGGTAGGTGTTTGGTGACCTTGCCTTTTGGTTCCGTGATTGTTTTCTGGAGTCAAATTCAGAGAAATTCTGCTTGCAATACCAGTTGCATTGGGAATTAAGAAGCCATGTCCTGGAAATGGTTTTGTCCTGCCCTTGGACTGGTTCCAACCACCACTGGATAACCCAAGTCCCAGTTCATGACCAAGATGCTTTGAAGACTACTGATCCACTGGGAAGGTGGACATAACCACAGCCAGATAAGGCAAAAAAATGCAATGCCAAGGGCAGCTCTGGAAATCTACACCGGGCAGATAGTTTTTATATATTTTTATTGTAAAAGTACTGCATATAGAGTTTACAGTTACATGAGTACAGTAATGAGTGCATTTCCTATCAAGCATTGTTACCTACTCCTTTGTTTTTCCCCTACCATCCCTTCCCTCCCCACCTCTCCAACTCCTCCTTCCTTGACCCCTACCTGACATTGTAAATTCATTTTCGACACAATGTCCTGCACATCTCATCATCACAATGGGTGAACTTCCATCCCCATTTAAGCATTCTGCTATATCCCTTACACTCCCCAAATTACAAAAATGTATATACAAGATGCAGAACACTGGAATCAAATACAGTGAAAACAAGGGTTATACCGTGGTGGGATGAACCAACAAAGGAATCACATAGCGCATTATAAGTATATTAAAAACAAAAACAAGAAAGGAAAACCCACTGTGTCTCTGATTTTGGGTACATTTAATTTATCATCATCTTAAATGGTCATATGTGCATAGCCTTTGATCTTCTCTGTTTGTCCCAGACATGTACTAGTCCTTGCAAACAAGGGAAACCATGGGACCTATGTTTCTTTGGGCCTGGATTACATCACTTAATATCATTTTTACCAAGTCTTTCCATTTCCTAACAAATGGAGCAATGTCATTCTTTCTGATGGAGGCATAGATTTCCATTCTCTCTCTCTCTCTCTCTCTCTCTCTCTCTCTCTCTCTCTCTCTCTCTCTCTCTCTCTCTCTCTCTCTCTCTCTCTCTCTCTCTCTCTCTTTATATACATACATATGTATATAGATATACATATATAATTGTATATATATATATATATATATATATATATATATATCACATTTTCTTGATCCATTCATCTACTGAGGAGTGTTGAGGTTGGTTCCATATCATAGCTATGGTGAATAATGCTGCAATAAACATGGTTGTGCTGGCAGCTTTGGTATGACCTAGTTTGTGATCATTTGGGTAAATACACAAAAGTGGGATTGCTGGGTCATAGGGCAGCTCTACGTGGAGTCTTTTGAAGAACTCTCATACTGCTTCCAAAGAGGTTAAAGAAGTTTGCACTCCCATCAATAATGCAGTAGGGTTCCCTTTTAGCCACATCCCCTCCAACAACTATGGTTATTATATTTCTTGATTATAGTCTTTCAAACTAGAATGAGATGCAGCCTCAATGTTGTCTTGATTTGCATTTCTTTTACGGCTAGAAAAGTTGAGCATTTCTTCATGTGTCTAATGGCCATTTTTATTTCCTCTTCAGAGAAATCTCTCTTTAAGTCTTTAGCCCAATTAGTTATCGAGCAGTTTGAGGATTTTTTTGAGGATTTGTTTGAGGATTTATTGTTGGGGGGATTTAATGTTTTTAAGTTCTAAGTATATTTTAGATATAAGACCTGGTCCATTTTATGACTTGTGAAGATCTTCTTCCAGAACATAGGCTTTCTATTGATCTTACTAGCTATGTCCTTTGCCTTGTAGAAGCTCTGATGTTTCATGCAATGTCATTTGTCCAATATTTCTTTGATTTCTTTTGTTTCTGGTTCTCTATTAAGAAAATTTCTGCCTAGGCTAAAGCCCTAGAGTTTCTCCTACTCCTTCAGTAATGTTCTCATGGTGTCTTCTTTTATTTTGAGGTCTTGATCCATTTGGAGTTGACTCTCGTGCAGGGAGATTTAGCTCTAGTTTTCTAGTGGAGTTTAACCACTTTTGCCACAAAATTTACTCAAAAGGCTTTCTTTCTTCCATTTTATTTTTCTAGCTCCCTTGTGAAAGACTAGGTGGCCATAGGTCAGTAGGTTCATTTCTGAGTCTTCATTCCTATTTCATTGGTCCTCAGGTCTGTTTTTGTGCCATGCTGTTCTTTTACTATAGCTTTTTAGTAGAGTTTGAAATTTGGAAATGATAGTGCTCCAGTGGTGTTTTTTTCTGCTAAGGATTGACAAACATACAGCTAGCATATACTTAATGGTGAAAAGTTAAAGCCATTTCTTATAAATTCAGGAATGAGATAAAAATGTCTGCTCTCTCCACTACTCTTCAACTTAGTATTAGAATGATAGTTGGGGCAATAAGACAAGATGCAAACTTAAAGGAAATCCAAATAGGAAAAGATGAAGTAAAATTCTCCCCCTTTGCAGATGACATGATCTTGTATTTAAAGAACTGCATGGACTCCACTCCCAAGTCACTTGAGCTGATCAGAAACTTTCGCAAACTAGCATAGTATAAAATTAACCCTCAGAATTCAATGCTTTTCCTGTATTCCAAAAACGATAAGAGTGCAGCTGAAATTAGGAAAGCAATTCCTTTTTAATAGCCGCACAAAAAATAAAATACCTAAGATTTAACTTAAGAGATGAAGGACTTCTATGATGGAAACTTTAAAAACCTGAAAAAGAAAATAAAAGCAGTACTAAGGAAATGGGAAACCTCCAATGCTCCTGGATTGGGAAGATTAATCTCATGAAAATGGCAATATTCACAAAGATATATACAAATTCAGTGTGATACCTATCAATATCCCAATCTCACTCTTCAATGAAATAGAAGTAATCCAAAAATTCATATGGAACAATAAAAAACCTTGAATAGCAAAGAAGTTTATCGTGATTCTCATTTTGTATTACCACTTTGATTCTACAAAGTAATCTATGGATTTTAACTTTCTTCCCACCTTTTGGATAAAGCTAAAAATACAACCTGCCTCTAGCTCCCATGGCAGTTAAGTCTTAGGTCTGGAAAATTGTTACTAGATAAAGAGCACATTTTGATCTCATGAGAAAACAGCCTTTATCCCCCCCCTCAAATTTATTTCCTGAAAGGCATTTTTAGAGAGAATCTGTTTTCTTTTATAGATGAAAGGCTTGTAGGAAACTATGTTCATGATCTGTCTCCTCCTCCGACACCTCAACACATAAAACCCAAATTTCAGAACGCATTTATAAGTAACAATACAAACACCAAACACTGGGAATGCTCAGATACAGAATGTTTAACAAAACCCAGAAGATAACTCTGCTGTCTGAGGGAGGGGCTCTCTGTATAAATTAACATACAAACCCAAAAGAACAGCGAGGAATACAGGATGTGTGTATCCCTGGCTGCTACTCCATGGACAAGGACCATAGAAGGGCTTCCTGAGCATGCTGCAGAGTGCGTGGAGGAACGTTTCCTTGCCAGCCTGAATACAAAAGTTGGCATTACCCCTCCTGGGCCTGTCTTTTTTGTCTGCTCCCCACAGTGGAGCAGAATCGTCCCCTGCTCCACGAAGGATAAAAACTGTACAAGCTAATCCACAGAGTGGATTCTCTTCGGTCTGCACTCCTTCCTAGGTTGGCCATGCGGTGCGTGTGCTCCCAGGGGCTGATCCTCAGGACCCAAGCCCGTGGGGCAGCTGGGTGCTAGATGTGACTCAAGTCACTGACTTGAGTCAGTGGTGTCATTCATTCAGCAGCCTCAGTGTTGCTTCCCTAGCCCAAAAGGAGGTGCATCCTGATTTTCTCCCGCAGTCCCAGGAGAGGTGCCCACAAGGCCCAAGTTGGGCACGCTCCCACTGGGATCCTACTTCACCAGAGGGACAAGCATGCCAGATTAATTGGCTGCTGCCTGAATTACTTATTATTTTATGGAGCAATTTTAAACAAAGTGATACACATTACTGTATGATATATAATGATATATCCTTGAGTCTCTAGTCTAAAATCATATTAACTTGATACTAGCAAGAATGGATTTTATTGTTTGTATTTATAAGGCCATAATGGCATTTGGAAATAAAATTACAACAAAACTCTTATCCAAAAAACACATGATTAAATCTCAGAATTTGAAAAAATATTGTATGGAAGTAGTGCAAATGAAGTTATACTAGAATACTAAAATACACACAAAATATATTATATTAGTTACATTCAAAAGTAAAATAAGTAATTACAGACAGAATTCCTACTGGATAAAAAATATTACAATGTTTTAACAGGTTGAATTGATATAGGTTATATATTTTGTTTTTATAAAACTTATTTATATGTCCCAGTTCTGTTTATCTCCGTAAAGGAAAATGTTAGAAAGTAGAAATTATATGTGGCACCTCTTGCTTACAGTACCATGAAGGAGAGTAGCACTTCCTAATGAAGTCCTTGGATGAAACCCACACCCAGCCCATGTAGACCTATCAGATGTCCATGTGGTGTCCCTGAGGGGGTCCAAGACACTGCATTGGTGCTGCAGCAAGTGCAGGACTTGTTGCAGTAGACGGTAGCCAAAAAGGCTCCATCATTGACCAAACCAAGAAATCCAGACTCAGGTGCCAAAGCCATGGGGATAGGCAGGGCAGACCCCAAGTCCTGCTTTCCACCTGTGCAGTCTACATTGCCAAGGCCAAATCCATTCCCCTGCTTTGGAGACGAATGATGGTATGGGGTGAGCTCATTGCCTCCAAAAAGAGCATCCCCGGAATGGCACCCAGAGCTGGGCCCATGTGGACCAGAAGGACGACGGAGGAGGCTACACAGCAAAGTCAAAGGGGCTTCATACTCCCGGTGGTGCAGCTGATACTCTGCAAGTACAGGTTCCTCTGGCAGTGATGGGCATATGCAGGCATGGCCCTGTACCCGAGTCCACAGGGACCAGAAAATGGAGGTCCATAGAGACGCTGAAGGGGATCAAGGTTGCTGAGCTTCTGCAGCTTTCACAAGCCTACTGGCAGAGGGGCTAGCACACGTCTCCAGTCCACAGATGAACTTAAAGACTGATGAGGTGAACCAAGGTTGCACTGCCTGGCCCCAAGTTGGCTGGCTGCACACCCAACCTTCTTTCTCACATGGACTGTGCAGTGTACAAACATAGTGTCCCCCCACCACACAACCTTGGGTGCAGGCAGTGACCCCATAACAGAGTCTCCCTGGAATGGCACTCGCACCCAGGACCACTGCAGAGCAGTACCAGCACAACTGGAGGAGAGGGCATCAGTGGACTCAATTCCAGCCCCATGGCTACCAGCTCCTGGGTGAAATGGAAAAACTGAGACTGGGAAGTTAGGTGGGCAGGGTGGGCGGGTTTCATCTGACAATCCTGGCGAGTATGCACACACATACACTCACTGCACATCCACTGCAAGGGAAGGGGCCACCCCTCTCAACGGTTGACCTGATGAGGCACCTACAACCACAGAGACTACAGGAATGGATGCTCACATGGGGACTTGGAAAGGGCTCCAGGGCACAGCCTTGGAGTACTGAACAACTGGCAAAAAAAGAAAAAAGAAAAGACCAAAAAAAAACCCGAAAAGCATCCACTAAAACTTTCTTTCTGAATTAAGGGAGGTTGCATTAGTTCTTTCCCATATTTGATTCATGAAAAAGAAATCCTGAAGTGCTCTGTAAAACACCAAAGTCAGGATTTCATCTGAAATCCTCACTGAAGAATGAATAAAATAATCAAGCAACAGGTAACACCCATATTGTCACCGTGCTATCTCTCTCTGATTAGAAATCAATCCTGCCATGTACATGCAGATCACTTATGCAAAATGTTTTCCAACAATTCTTGTTGTTATATTGCATTTATCTTCCTCCTCCTGCCTCCTCTCTTGCTCCTCTTCCCCAGGGTAATGAACCCCTCTTGCTTCTCTCCTCCCCTCTACTTTTTCCCTCTCCCCTCCTTTTCTCCCTCCTGCTATACCTTTCCTCCTTTCTTACCCCTTCCTCCTCCTTTCCTTTCCTCTTTCTCCTACACTTTCACTTTCATCTACTTCTTTATGGTCCTGGGGGTTGGACACACACTAAGCAGATGCTCTGCTGCTCACTACAGGCCTCCAGTTTGGACTTCATTTCAATGACTCTCTATTTCTTTGCTGCAAACCCAGCAAAGACTTTTGATTCAGGATTTAATTCATTGTACATATTCTACACCATAAATATGTGCTACTTCATACATTGTGGCTAATAGGTTTTGATTATATTTTGGGCTTCAGTTAAACTCATTAGAAACAATGTGTTTGAAGGCAATCTAATGTGATCCTGTTACTCCCACATTAATGAACTGGTTAGTTTGTATCTAGTAAAAGTACTACATATTGCTCCCAGTTTAATGAACTGTCACTTTGTGGTAGCACCCACAGAAACACTAACACAAGGATTGCTTGGGATCAGAAGATTAAGTCCTGACAGGAAAATCCATGAGATATTTATCTCAAAATAACTACTAAAAAGCCAGAAGAAAACCTATGGGTACGAGGTTTAGTGCCATACTTGCACAGAATAAGCTGATGACAAGTCCCAGGCCTGAGTTGAAGACCTGTGGTGGGTGCACACACACACACACACACACACACACACACACACACACACACACACACACACACACACACAACAAACAATTTCCCAGCTAGAGCAAGTAGAATATCTGTTTTCCCAGTACCATGTCTGAGTTTTATCCCATATATTTGGATATTTTTGAAAGCTTTATCATCAAATTACCTAATTTTAATAAACGACACCCTGGTCACTATTCTTTAATTTGGTTGGAAAATATTTTAAGGCACATTTTCAGGTAGAAAATTGAAATTGTTTTCAAAAGCGTGACGTTCTTGGTTTGTAAGAATGAAAGAATTGTGCCTTTAATTCATTAGTTCATAAATTAGAAAAGTAACCCTAACCCTAGAACCAATTGCATTTGGATTCTAAAAGCCACACAAATATATTAGATTTATTAATCCCTTCTTTGATTCAACTCATCTTTCTTAAAATAGTTTGTAGTTTTGCTCAATATGTTGTTATTTTTCTAATCTGAAACTTAACTGGAACATTCAGGAACAGCTGTGATAATGGAAGTATAATGTATTTCTAATATCTTTTCCTGAATTCTTAGAACCTAAAATAAGTTCAGATTTACTAAACATTTATCCAATTCTTTTTTTTTCTTTTTGTTGGTAGTGGGGCATCATTTCTGGGCCAGGGTACTATCCCTGAGTTCTAGGCATGGGCACAATCCCTGAATTCCTTAACTCAAGGTGTGCACTTTACCTCTTGAGACACAGCACCACTTTCTTGTTTCCTGGTGGTTAATTGGAGATAAAATTCTCACAGACTTTCCTGCCTGGCATGGCTTTGAACTGTGATCCTCAGAAATGAACTTCCTGAGTAGCTAGGATAATAGGCGTGAGCCACACGTTTAATCCATTTCTTTACTCTATCCTCAACCCCCTTTAACCAGAAACCAAATCCTAATCACAATCTGACTTAACAACAAATGGTTAATGTAAGTAAAATTGTTTGGAATCTATTGAATCACTCATTTTTTTGCTTCTACTACTTAGTGGAAAAGTAAATTTTACTCTTAAGCTTATCCTTCCCTAATCCTAACAAGAACTAAAACTAACTCACAGTTTAAACCAAATTATATCTGAATGGTTAAAATTACACCAACACTGGTTTTAATTCATTTTAACTTTGATGCCATTCATTCTTTTTAAAATATGTTGCAGTTTTACAAAATATCTTACATCTTATTTCTTATCCTAACCCCAGCTCTAACTGGAAAACCTTGCCTAATCCTAAGCCTACATATAACTGAATCAAAATGATAATAGCAAGTTTCTATTTCACAAATATCATCTCTCTTGCTCAGCGTGTAGTTCTAAATTTTACTTGCATTTTGAACCTAAATTTTTAAAGTGTTTTTCTATTTCATTTTTCTATTTCATTTTCTATTTCTATTTTCTATTTATATTTCTATGTCAGGTTTTATTTTTCATTAATTTTTAAATCTTATTTTTTTGTAAAGAGGCTTACAAAGCGATCACAATTACATGTGTAAGGTAATTGGTTCTTTTCTTGTAGAGCATTGTTACCCTCTTCTTTGTAGTTGTCCCACTAGCCTTTCCCTCTCCCACCTCCCTCAGTATTCCCTCCCGATGATGGATGGTGTAAAATTCATCTTCAATAGAGTGTGTTGTGAGTATCATTGTTTCAATGTGTTGAACCTAAATTTTCTGTTACCCTAACCCTAATTCTATTTCTGTCTGGGATCCTAACCCTAACCAAAATAATAATGATAGCTCAATTCAGAAGTTAACTGAAAATACTCAAGGTTTTGTTCATCCTGTTAATCTACTGTACATCTTGAATTAAGTTGCAGTTCACATAAAATTTTCCAAATTAGATTATATGTGCATATATAAAGATATAATTTGATGTGAAATGCAGAAGACCTTTGGAGAAAATAATAATAAAAAGGAAATAGAGGGAGTATAATCAAAAGTTTTAAATATATTATGGAAAGAGCATAATGAAAATGCCACTTCTGAAAATTAATAACCATTAACAAAATAACTAAAAATTAATAAATACATAACACTGCCTTCCAGTGTTCTTTTTTTTTTGGGGGGGTGGTCTGGTCGTGGGGCCTGAACTCTGGGCCTGGGCGTTGTCCCTCAGCTTTTCAGCTCAAGGCTAGCACCCTACCACTTGAGCCACAGCACCACATCAGGCTTTTTTTTTTTTTGCTTATGTAGTGCTGTGGAATCTAACCCAGGGCCTCAGGCATGCAAAGCAAGCGCTCTACCACTGAGCCACCTTCACAGCCCCCTTCCTGTGTTCTTTAAGAGTGCCATTTGTCTTTTGAAAGAAATACATGTGTTAGATAAACTTTGTTCATGCATAATTTATATTGTTCTTGGCTAATTAATTAACTTAATGAATAAAAATCAAATAAGATTCCATGACAAAAAATATAAACAAAAAATATAAACAATTACTTAGAAATTGCTTGAGAAAAATTTATAGTAATGAGTTTTAGGAACTAAATTTCTATTTCCTTACAAAACAATGATTTAGGGTTACTAATCTAGTATTTCCAGTAAGTTTAGAGAACATAATTGGCATGAAAGACAAAAAATTGTACATCTTTTGTCTTGCATGAGTGATATTTTAAACATTTTCTTTTATTCAAATGTATACTTAGGTTTACTTTTATAAATAAATGCAATTTTATCTCCTTTCAGAACAAGTACTTACCCTGCAATTCAATGTATTACTATATTCAGATATTTGAATGCTAAGTTTTCTGTTTAATATACGATCTAAATTTTCAGAATGACATAATATTTGTATTTGTAAATGTGTAAGCTCTAGGATTTTTGCTTCATCAATATAAATTATCTCAATATAAATTATCTTCATGTTGTGAAGGCTCCAGTAACCAGTGTGGTCAAAAACAATTCTTAAATTCTCAATTTAAAAACTAATCATTTTTAGCCTTTTATTATATCAGTTCTTGTCTCTTCAGAGTAATTAAACTAAAATAAATACTATTTTTAAACATTTCACTCACATTGTAAATAATGTTAACATAGTTGACAAAGAGACTAATCCTTTCAAAGTCACCATATTTGATGATCTTAGTGTGATGAATGTAGAGAGTATAAGAACCTTATACTCAATAATAGTTTCGGTTAAACTAAATTAAATCATATATCTGGAATTCTAATTTGGAGGTAAATCACATGGAAATAGGAAAATAATAAGAAAAATTATAACTTTGGGATTATGGTCTTCTTAAAATTATTTTCTTTTTTTATTGTGAAAATACCGTACAGAGGGGTTACAATTACAAGGGCAAGGTAATGAGTACATTTCTTATCAAGCATTGTTGCCTCCTCTTTTGTTTTCCCTTCCAATACCTTCCCATCTCCACCCCCTCAGCCAAAGTTGTAAAGTTCGTTTTTCTACATAATGACTTGTCCATCTCATTGTTGCAATGGGTTCACCTGTATCCCTAAAATTATGAAGCAAAAATATCTCTAAGAATTATATTTTTTAAGCCGGGTGCTTGTGGCTCACGCCTGTAATCGTAGCTACTCAGGAGGCTGAGATCTGAGGATCGAGGTTCAAAGACAGCCCGGGCAGGAGAGACCATGAGACTCCTATCTCCAATAAACCACCAGAAAACCGGAAGTGGCGCTGTAGCTCAAGTGGTAGAGCGCTTGCCTTGAGCTGAAGGGCTGAATGACAGCACCCAGGCCCAGAGTTCAAGCCCCATGACTGACCAAAAAAACTATATATATATTTTTTTCAATAAAATGTTTCAATCTTTAGGTAAGGGGAATTATGTTTTAATATATAATTTATCTCAAATTAGAAATTCTGCAACTAATCTAATGTATGTTTCCCTGCACAAAATGCTGTGACTTCTAGTCTTGTCATGTGATTTTAATTATATTTTTTGTTTGTGACATGTTCCCTATTTACATTTATTACATACTTCTATAATTTTACAAATCATGCCTGTATCCACTAATTTATGTAATTTAATATTCAAACAAAATTATCTTTTTTCCTGTCTCCCACAGGGAAGGATGAGGTGCTGCAGTATATTAAATGCAAGCACTCTAAAATAGAGTCTGTATGGAATGGAAATTTGTAAAATGAGATGGGATCATGAGCATTTTCTACTTGGCTGAACAGTAGAGTATATGAAACATATGATGGAGAAATAGATCAGCCAGCAAGCACAAAGTACTAGTGATAAGACCAAACTTTTGAGCAGGTTACCACATCTTTTAGGAATGTAATTCGTTCATATGAACTTCAAATTTTGTGGCTTTCCTTGTTTGATTAAAATTTGAAGTTCATATGAACGAATTACATTCCTAAAAGATGTGGTAACCTGCTCAAAATTTGGTCTTATCACTAGTACTTTGTGCTTGCTGGCTGATCTATTTCTCCATCATATGTTTCATATTATTAAGCATATTAATAATTCAGCTGTCAGTACATTGCAAGAGACTCCTGAAATCACATCTATTGCTGTGTAATATTCAACTGAGAGGAAAAAGGTTAAACTGATCTCCAATTGCTCCCTTTGGCCTTCAATATACTAATTAATTGTCAAAACAATCGCGTTACATGTTAGTTTATTTTCCCTATTTAATTAGAGATTAAGCAAGTGTTTATCTCAGTAAAAAATGAAGACAACGGTATCAGAGCTCTGATATGAGCACCTCCTCCCTAATAATTATTGCTCTATGGACTATAAATATGGAAGCCACACTAAAATTCTCTCTCTCTCTCTCTCTCTCTCTCTCTCTCTCTCTCTCTCTCTCTCTCTCTCTCTCTCTCTCTCTCTCTCTGTCTCTCTCTGTCTCTCTCTGTCTCTCTCTGTCTCTCTCTGTCTCTCTCTCTCACTCTCTCTCTCTCTTTCCACACACACACACGCAAATACACACACCTGCCACCCAGAAACATCAGAGATCAGTTCCATTCCTTTGTAATTATAGTTGATTGGTGTTTGCTCCATTGATTTTTCTTTGCTTCAGGATCTTGCCTGGACCTGTATGTTTCTCTGAGATCAAGTCCCTTCTTTTTAGTATACTGTGTGTCTTTGTATGCTTCAGGCCAATTAACAGTAACCTGAATACAATATCTACAATCTTGACATTCAAGTCAAACTCCATGAACTCATACTATTCCAAAATACTAAAATGTATTGGATCTAGAGACCAAAAAAACATCCACCTTGTTATTTTAGTAGGAATTGACATCATGAAATAGAAGAATATTGATCAGGAACTGAGGTAAGAGAACGGGAGTATGTGGAAAAATGCAGAATATTGTATGTGAGTTAGAAATACAGAATCACCTTCTATAGGCCCATATATTGAAAGCTTGCCATCTTATATTGAAAGGTCAATTTACATATACAGTTTTCTAGTTACTTTTCTTACCTATCATTTCTGATCATACATCTTCTTATGAATTTTTATAGTATCTTTCAATATATCACATGATTTGCAGGTACTAATCATCTTAAGGAAAGACAGTCTACTTCTACATCTTACATTCTGTGTCAAACCCTTATTTTTATTTACCTGTTTGCTGAAAAAGTGTATTCATGGAAACAGGATATTGACAGCAAATCTGGGTGTAATTTTCATTTTGTAAACTTCAAATATAATATAAACTTTGTATTGACTAGTCATTTTCTAATAATAGTGATATTCATGAACACAATGATTTGGTGCCTTTAAGTCAATTGGGAATTGATGTGGTAGTCCTTGTGTCTAATTGTCTTAACCATTATATTATTTATATATAAACATGTGCATTGCACTTTTATATTTTTATAGGTAAAATAGTCTCCAGGGGTTTACGTGAAAGTGATAATGGGGGGGTGGCTTCTAGTTCCAAATCTTATATTTCAGTAAAAGTACTAGACACATGATGTTTACTGGAGCAATATAAAAGAGAGAACATATTTCTAAAGAGAATGCATTTATTGATTAAAACATAAAATAGAGTAAAATAGGTTTCTTGCTTGAGAATGCATAAATTACATATAAATGTAGCTCAAGATGAGGCTCAGAGATAAATTCGTATTAATATTACTGAGATTTATAACACAATATAAGAAATATAGGTATTTGAAGGAATTGGTCATTCAAAGATATGTAATGGATGAAGAATGGAATTGAAAATAGCAGAAGAAAACAATTCAACATGCAGGTATTATGATTTTATAATATTAATAAGAAATAAATGGAGCTTTTGATTTTCTGAAGAAGAATGTTTAGCCGGTAATTTCAATGTAAGGCATCAATTGTAATGAGTCTAAAGTCTTTTCCTCCAAGATATTCGCGAGTACTATACTCGTCCTCTGTAGAGTAAGAAGTGATTATTTACATTAGCTTTGCTTAATATTAATTTACTTGTAGCAAATAGGTTAAAATGTCTTCTCGATTTCTCTCAATGTAATAACAAATATTTCTGTCTCTTCAATGAAGCCTGAAATAACTACTTCAAAATAACACAAGCAGAAAAACAAAAATAACCTGATACAACCATCACAAATCCTAAATTATGTTAAAAAATCAACAATATATAAAACAAATCTGAGGAAGAGGAAAAACAATGGCAGAATAACAACAGAAAATTTCCCTAGCTCTCTCTAATGAAACAGAGTCCTGGCCCGTACTCCACTTCTAGAGGGTCACACCAAGACAACTATAATTATAGATATAGAGCTGTAATTATAGATATAATTATAGACATAAAATTCATAAGAAGATTTTACACTATATTCACTAGAAAATAGAAATCTATGAAAACCTGCCCAGCCAGGCAGGTGACTACTGTGACTGTATTGACCAACATATTCAAAAGCACATCTGCAATGTAGAAATAAAAGGGCCACGTGGAAAAAGGTAGAAATAGAAGTGTACATCACAGAAAGCCACATCCATACACAGAGCTATTCATTATACCATTGGACCGTCCGAACTGTCACTGGAACCATAAGTATTAACATCACAACATCTCACCATAACTGATTTATACTTCTACACTTAATTGTATAGAAAATACCTAACTCCAGAAAAACAAGTCAAAACAGAAAACCAAACCCACACCTGGCAAACCAACCAAGAACATAGAGAGTCAATTATTAACATCATAGTTTCCCCAAGAGCAAACTTCCAAATGGACAAAACCAATCAGAAAAAATACAAGAAAAATTATGTCAAGGTACTTCAATTCACACAGTAAATAACCAGGCATTAGAACAGACAATCAAGGACATAGAAGATATATCAAAATATATTACAAATGCTGCTGAAAATGTGATTAATGAAAAGAGAGAAAACCTCTACAAGGAAATTTGTGAACAAGATGAGAACAAACAACGATTAGCAAAATAATTCGTGGAGAAAAGAAACAAAGATAAATAAATTCTAAGAAGTAAAGGGAGTCCAAGGAAAAAATGGATGACTAGTTAAAAGATATGAGAGAAGGCAAAGCTAAGAAAACAACCTTTGCAACCCCCTCACCCAAATAAAAAATGTACAGAAATTCCATACAATACCGGAAACAAATATTTAATAAAGAGATAGAAGGCCTAAAAAAGGACCAATTAGAAGACAGGGAAATCGAAAACAAAATAGAAAGTCTCCACAGCATATAAATGACATATAAGATAATCTCAGGGTCAAAGACAGAATAGGTTTAACAGGAAAGAGGAAATTATCATTTAGAACAAATACAAGAAATAAGATACGATATTTCCAGAAGTACAAGACTCATTTAGAAATCAAATTTCAGGGAGATAGGTATCAAGAAGGAGAAGAGTAGGAAACTAAATGGATGGGAAACATATTACAGAAATATAGCAGAGAACATGCCAAACATCCAAAGAGATAGGCTCATTCAGAAAAGAGAAACCTTTAGAACACCAAACAGAGAATTCTAGAACTGAACAATCAACCACTACATCAAAATCCATTAGAGGATCATTAAGGATAAAGGAAAGGATTTTTAAAGCTGCTACAGAGAAAAGATTGATTATTTATAAAGAATATACAGTCAGATTAAATACAGATTTTTAGCTGATATGGCAAAAAGGAGAGCCTGGCATGATATATGACAAACATTAAAGGTAAACAACTACCAATCATTAATACGGTCCCAAGCCAAACTCCTTAACATTTAAAGGAAATATAAAAATATTTCATTACAAAGCAACTTAAAACAATGTATCTCCACCAAATCAGCAGGATAGAAGTTAATCAAATATACCCTACATAGAAAAGATCAAGAAGAACAGGAACTGATTATGTAAAATGCTCCCAATCAGAGAACAAAGTAAATATATTAAGAGTAAATGAGGCACAGCTCCTAACAGCAGATGTATAACATAGCAGGACTATCAGGAAATTCTCAGTCTTAACTCTCTGCATCAATGGACTTAAATTTCCAAATAGAAGACATAGATTAAATAGTAGTATCAAAAAACAAGTCGCATCCATCTAACATCTACAAGAGATATATTTTATTGACCAAAACAAACACATACTCAAACTGAAATGCTGGAAGGAATATTTTCAAGCAAATGGACACCATAAACAGGCTGCAGTAGAATTACTAACATAAGATAAAATAGAATTAAATTAAAATTAGTACGAAGAGACATTACATATTGATAAAGACAACGCTCAATTAGGAGGATATAACAAGTCTAAATATCAGTGCCCTGAATCCTGGAGCATTCCACATCATCAACCAAATACTACTTAACCTAAAAACATACCTCAACACATCATTGTCATCCATGAATGACCTATCCAGGAAAAACTCAACCAAGAAACTGCAGACCTAAATAACTACATTGACCACCTAGCCCAAACAGACATCTACTGAATATACATTCATCATCAGAATATACATTCTTCACAGCAGCTCATGGAAGATTCTCCAAAATAGAACATATCCTACGTCACTCAGAAATTCTGTCCAAATTGAAAGAAAAATTAATTGAACTCCCATATCTTGTCAGAATGTAACATAATAAACTTAGAATTAAACAGCTAAAGCAAAAAAAAAAAACATTGTCAAACCCATGAAGACTGAATAACACGTTGCTGAATGACCAGTGGGACACTGAAGGGATTAAAAAACAACTGAAAGTTTCTGGAATTTAACAAAAATGATCACACAAAATACTAGCTTATCTGGGACACAGGAAATGCAGTACTTAGAGGAAAATTTATAGCTCTGAGTACCTACATCAAGCAATTTGGGAAATCTCAAACAAATATTTTAATTATGTACTTCAAACGCCTTGAAAACAGGAGCAAGCCCTAACCCAAAGCAGTAGACAGAAAGAAGTTTAAAAAATCAGAAATAAATAAAGACAAAATAAAACATAGAAAGAATTTTTAAAAAGAGTTGGTTTTTTTAAATAAATTAACAGACTTGACACAACCTGACTAAGAAGAGAACTTATATAGATAAGTTAATAAAAAAAGCCAGCAGATTGGGAGATCTTTACTTGCTCTGCAACACACTATGGCCTCATATCTCAAATATATTTAGAGCCCCAAAAATTAACTCCCCCCCAAATAAAAACAAATCCTCAAAGAAATAAGAACTCTCTTAATAAGTGGGCTAAAGATGTAAAGACAGACTTCTCTGAAGAAGAAATATGCATGGCCAATAGACGCATGAAGAAATATGCAACATTTTTGGCCATAAAAGAAGTGCGAATCAAAGCAACATTGGCCTTCCACCTCACCCAGTTAGAGTGATCATTATGAAGAGAACTAAAACTAAAGATGCTGGGCTGTGGGGATGTGGCCAAAAAGGAACATTACTACAGTATTGGTGGAAATGTAAACTTGTTCAAATACTCTGTAAAGAAGTATGGAGGTTCCTCAATAGAGCTCCCCTATGAGCCCGCAATGAGGGATCAAGAAAATGTCATATACGTTTACAACAAAACTCTATGCTTCCATCAGAATGAATGGCATTGCCCCATTTGTAAGGAAATGCAATCACTTCTAAAATATAATAAGTCAAACAAGCAAGACCCAAAGAATCATAGGCCACCGATTTTCAATCCTTTGGAAACACTAGAATATGTCTACAATAGTCACAATAGCTCAAAAGCAATATGCATATCACCATATAAAATGATGCTTATCGAAATGAGCTTCAAGAAATAGATACAAGATGATTGTATAGTGACCTGTTTTTGATTATTTCTATTTACTTTTTACCCTTTGGGTAATTCCTTGTACTCACTGTTTTTTATTTCTGTACCCTTTGTCTTATACATGTTAACCTGGTTCTAACACTATGTTAGAAATGAACTTTACAACTTTGCGGGAGTGGGATGTCAGGGTTGGGGGAAGCAGGAAAAAATGGGGAAGGGTTAACACTTAAAAAATGTACTCATTACTTATGTAACTGTAACGACCCCTCTGTATATCACTTTCATAATAAAAAAAATAAGAGGACTAACTCAAATAGAGAAAATTAGAGACAAAAATGAGACAACACAACAGATATAAGCAACATTGAGAATGGTATAAGAGAGTACTTTGAAAACCTTATGCCAATAATCTGGAGAATCCGGAAGAAATTGATGCTTTCCTATACTGAATCTGAAGCAAGAAGTAAAACATAAGAATTAATGAAAATTAAATGCCAATAAACCACTTCCCATTCCAGAAAAGGCTAGCACTCAATGAATTTACCATGAAATTAAGGCCTGCAAAGAACTTACAATACGCAGGTCTAACTCTTCAATGGAATGGAAAGGGAAATGGAATTATCAAACACATTCTATGAAAATAGAATTAGACACTTCCCTAAATCACATAGGGACTCACCGAAGAAAGAGAACTCTTTGATAAGCATTACTACAGAACTTCTTAATAAAATTCTCACCAGCCAATTTCAGTAACTAACAAAAAAAGCCATATGGTATGATCAAAAAGGATTCATCCTAGGATACAATTTGATTCAATATTCTTGTCAATAACCATAGCACAAACCATCAGTAGAAGCAGGGGTGAGAAACACATGATCATCTATATGGATATATAAATAGCTTTTAAAAACCTCCAATATCCTTTTATGATTAAAAACGTCTGAGAAGCTAGGAATGCATGGAACACTCCTCAATATAATACAGAGTATGGTTATGATAGAGATAATTTGCATTTACCTAACAGTGGAAGCATTAAGACATTAAAACAATGAATGAGACAAGGATGTCCACTCTCTACTACTCTTCAAAATGGTAGTGGACTTTCTAGCAAGAGCAATTGGAAAGAGAAAAAAAGGGGGGGGATACAAATAGGGAAGAAGTAAAACTATCCCTTTTTACAGATGAAATGATCCTGTATTTAAAAGTCCTTATAGCTTCCTCCCTGAAGTTAGGAAAGGTGATGCTAACCTTCAGCTATGTAGCACGGTATAAAACCCACCAAGAATCAGTAGTTTTTCTGTGTTACCAACAATGGGAAGAACCAACCTGAAATCCAAAATACAACCTCATATGTATTAGCCTCAAATTCAAATCTAATCTAAACAAAAAACAACAACAACAAAATGAGGAATTAATTAATTTAACTAAAAATGTGAAGGAACTCTACTGTGAAAACATTAAATTCTAAAAAGGGAAATTGAAGGAGATTCAAGGATATGGAAAAACTTTCAATGTTCCTGGGTGGAAGAATTAAAGTGTCAAAAACTGCAATACTGCCCCAAACAATTGACCATGTGATACTCATCAAAATCCTAACAATATTCTTCAATGCAGTAAAGAAAGCAATCCAAATTTAATATGGAATTACAAAAGTACACATGAAACAGAAAACATAGAAATGAACTCATGGGCCTATAATCATCTTACACACACACACACACACACACACACACACACACACACACACACACACACACACACACACACACACACACACACACACACACACACTGGAATTCTATTCACCCATCAGAAAGGATGACTTTTCACCAATATTAAGGAAAATGAAAGGCTTGGGAAAATTATACTAAGAGAAAAGAAAAAGGAATGCAGACACCGAGCAATATAGATTTCATGGATTCATTCATGGTAGCTAGAAGGTGCCCACAAATCTACAAGTAAACAAGACAGATTCTACCTCATCCCAATTAGAATGCCCATTATCAAGAAAACTAGCAATAGAAAATGCTGGCATGGATGTAACCAATTGGGAACTCTATTACACTGTTGGTGGGAAACTAAACTTGTTCAACCACTGTGGAATGCAGTACGGAGTTTCCTGAAAAGACTAAACATATATCTCCCTTTACACCCAGTAATTACCCTCATTGGCAGTAATCCAATAAATAACAAAGAAGCTCAAATGAAAGCTACCAGCATAACCATGTTCAGGGCCCAGACCCAGAGTTCAAGGACTGGAAAAAAGTTACCATTGCTGGTATTTGATTCCGCAAATATGAACCATTTGTCATAGGATACCAAATCATTCTATTTGCAGTAGCTAGAATAGGACTTAAATGTAGTGCTTGATAAAATGGCTTCTTTGTTGAATGTTAGGAAAAGATCCAAGAAAAGGGAGATTTTTGTTGTTGGTTGAGGGGCTTGAAATATGGGCTTGGACACTGTCCCTAAGCTCTTCAAGTCAAGGTGAGTGCTCCACCTCTTGAGCCACAGTGCCACTTCTGGTTTTCTGGTGGTTAAATGTAGATAAGAGTCTCAGGAACTTTCCTGCCAGGTTGGCTTTGAACGGCCGTCCTCAGACCTTAGCTTCCTGAGTAGGTAGGATTACAGCTGTGAGCCACTGGCACCAGGCTAAAAATGATGGATTTTTAGAAAAGAAAATCCACCTCATCACCTGATTCTAAACCTCAGATATCATTATTAGAACATTTCACCCTCTACTCATTTCATCAGACATTTGTAAATTTTCTCTGTTCCTTCATGTGGGAATACTGCGGTCAGTATTAACTCAGCTGTGGGACTGGATCAATTGTATGGTAATTGCTAGCACCTAAATCAAGAACTGTTAGATCAAAACAAATGAAGCCCTCATTTGGAATAATTATTTACTCTTTTTATTACAAATCTGTGCTTGATTACTTCCTAATGTGATGTTGGACCTCCTAACAGAGTGATGGCATTTTCTTTCTCTTCAGCCTTCTTCCACATGTGGTCAAATATTTAAGAATTCAAATATTTCCATTGCTAATTCATTAAGCTGACCTCTAAGAAAATGTGCATTTCTGGAATTTGGTCTGCTGTCTTGTTCTTATATGTGCAGGCTTACTATGATTCATTTGTTCTGCAAAGAATTTTATTTTCCAATATTTGTGTGACCAATTTTAGTCTCTCTGATCAGTCTTCCTGACCCTCTCTCTGGGGTCTCATTTCAGTCTGCCTCATAAAAAATATATTGGTTATCAGCTAAATAACTCTCAGCTTCTCTTTTTTTGCCTGACTTCAAGTAGGCTGTGATAACAGCCCTGACTGGCTGTATTAACTGGATTTTTTTGTTTGTTTGATTGTTTGATTGTGTGTGTGTGTGTGTGTGTGTGTGTGTGTGTATGTGTGTGTGTGTGTGTGTGTGTGTGTGTTTGTGTGTTTTGTTTTAGAGGTCTAGGATTACTATTCAAGGTAGTAGCATTTCTGGGCCCCAGTGATTCCCTGGCTTAGGGTCATTTGGTTTTTCCCTGAAAGATACAAAACACAGGTGACTAAATTCCTGTTAAATTGTCTCAAAATGAGGAAACCTGGCATCTTTACAAAACTATGAAGAAGTCTGTAGTAATCCAGCTACAGAAATGGTCTATCAAGATAGCTTTTCAAGGTTGACTGTGAAAAATGTTCATTTTCACGTAACCACCATAAAGCAGATCACATCTCTGGGAGCAGACTTTTGGAAGGGACGTTCCCCAGCCTTCCTTCTCTTATGATAGATCAAACCATAATATTCTGCAGTTGTGGCCAGCCTGGAGCACATTTTCCCAAGAATATTCTGTAGTGTAAAAAGGACCAGCTATCAAAATAAAGGTGAAAATTCTTTTCTACCTCAGACTGATATATCTTGCTTATATCTGTTGTTATTTCCATTACTTCTAACATATGGATAAGTTATATTAGTATTAGACAACTGGCAAAGGATTAATGGCAAAGAATCACTTTCATATATCCAATATAATAACTTAACCCAGTTATGGAAAATTAAATCTAACTGTAGAAACAATATCAGGAATATAAAATAAGCCTCAATGTGCATAATCTGGCCCACATACACCATCATCTACTCAGAAATTCAGTCTCTCTATAAATTTTTATTTGGTACAAAATAATAAAAATTTAATTAATGAATATGAATTTTAAGTATCATCTGAAGTACTCCTCATGCATATAATTCTATATACTTGTATAGATGTCACCTAGACAGGAATTTAACATTCATGTAGAAATCAAATTTCCACAACTTAAACTAGATGAAACGGGTCATTCCCTCGTGTATTGTGTGGTATGAATTTTACCACAGTGCTAAATCCTTCCACCTAAAACCGAGTCATGTGCAATTATTTATTATTTGATATTACGATGAGTGTTAAGTGTAGAATACACTTTGAATTATTACATTAATTCACAGAAATAAAACAATAATGATAAATTATTTCTTTAAATTCTAATGTTTCTCAATTTTACAATTCATGAAATATATCATTAAAATTAATTTCACTTTCTTCTTTTCTATAGCTGCTAAAATTAAAATTTTATATTAAACATTCAATACTAAGAAATCAAAAATAAATGACATTATAATAATGATATATTATTTAACTGTGATTTGAATTATAGTGCTAACAAATTGTGATGTACACAACATTTAATAGAATTATGGGTAATATTTTTTAAACTTACCAGCTTGTTATTTGTTACCTAATTGTGTCATTTGTTATTCTTGGTCCAAGTCATCTATTCAACTTGCTTAGTTTTCTATTTTATCTCTATTGGTTTACTGATTGTGCATTTTGTTTCCCCATTTTAATGACTGACATGAGGCTGAAAATCTGTGTGCTAGTTTATTACTTCCTATGTAAAAGTAAAATTTCTGGTCTCCACAGCTGTTTTACTGCACTATACTACAATATTTTCCCCCTCTGCTATCTCCTGTATTGCTGCTCTCATAGATTTTATTTTCTATTTAAATTCTATTGTTAAGGAAAAGTACAGAGGGGTTATACTTACACAAGTAAGGTAAGGAATTCATTTCTTTTCTAACTTGTTACCCCTTCTCCAATTTTTCCCTCTTCTCTCCCAACGCCCCCCCCAAGATTATTTCCAACATATTGTCTTGTGAGTATCACAGTTGCATAGGTTACTCCTTTGTCCTTTGTCTCACCATTTTGTTTTTTCTCCTTCCATTTCCAAGTTCAGATCAACATATTTACAATACCCGGGCATCAGATTAAAATACAGTATCTTCAGGCGATAAACTATAGGTGTGGAAAACACAAAAGGATAAAAACAAATCACGTAGTATATTAAGAACAACAAAAAGTTAAATCAACAAGTGTTGATTTAACTTTAAATCACCTTATAGAGTCATATGTACATAGCTATTGAGCTATTCCGCTCAACTATTAATATTATCCTTGATGTACACAATAATGTTTCCCTATTACCCAGTAATCCCACTTCTGGGCATTTACCCTAGTGACCACAAACAAGGCCACACTAAAGCTACCAGCCCAATTATGTTTTATCACAGTAGTATTTACCCTACTTAAGATATGGAATCAACCCAGATGCCTCTCAGTAAATGAATGGATCAAGAAAGTGAAACACACACACACACACACACACACACACACACACACACACAACAGAGAGATATACGTACATGCAATACTATGTTTTCATCAGAAACAAAGGTATCATCTCATTTTTAAGGAAATGGAAGATCTTAAAAGACTTCACATAGTACTCCCCTTGGAAAAAATCATATTAATGAAGTAAACTGGACAAAGAAACATAGGTCCCATGGTTTCCTTTATTTGCAATAATTAGTTTACACCAAGGATAATATCATGTATTTTAATTTGACATTTTGTTCTATATTGAGCATGCAACATTATTGGTATAGTGTTTGTTATTATTTCTGCAAACAAGCAGGTATATTTAAAGAATTATGTTCATCTTATCCATTACTGAAGGAAGCACAACAAAAAGAGCAACCCCTACTCAGAAGAACAACTCCTACTTACATAGCTTCATTCTAGTTTTTTTATTGTCAAAATACTGTACATAGGGGTTACAATTACATGGACAAGATAATGAGTACATTTCTTATCAAGCATTGTAGCCTCCTCCTTTGTTTCTCCTTCCAATCCCTTCTGATCCTCCCCCCCCCATCCAAACCTCCCCCTTTTCCCCCCACCAAAGTTGTAAAGTTCGTTTTCGAGATAACGACTTGTACATTTCATTGTTGCAATGGGTCCAACTGTTTCCCTATTTAAACGATTTGTTTTTCCCCTTCCCCTCCACAAATTATACAGACATCAAATACAGTGAAAGCAGGGGTTATACTGTGGGGGAGGGACATACAAAGCAACAAATAAATAGTCTTATAAATGTGTTAGAAACAATCGCATGAAAGAAAAAAAATTGAATACATATCTTAGGGTCCATTTCCCTAACATCACCTTATCTGACCTTTCCTGCTTGACTCAGACATATACTAGATATTGCAAATAAGGGAAACCATGTAAGGCCAGTGTTGTCCCCTGTATCCTCATGATTGTACATTACAACTCTATACCGGTTCATCTTGTATATCTACTATCTTCTACATTGTGACCTAAATGCCCCAGCAATTCCACCTTGCTTTACTTTTTAAAAATTTCTCTCTTAATGTTTGATGTTGGTGTGTGTGTGTGTGTGTGTGTGTTTGTGTGTATTCTGTGTGTGTGTGTATGTGTTTACAAAGATCAGAAGACAATATTTTTCTTCATTTAGAATACATCTTTCAGGTCATTGTAAGTTGTGGTTAATGGGAGAAGTCTCTTGATATTCTAAGGATGAAACAGAAAAAGATATTTTTGCATGGCTTTATTAGTCTGTAGTTGAACACTGAAATTCGATTTATATCTTGGCTGTTGTTGTGAATGATGAGTACAATGAACTGCAGATATATTTGAGTTACTCATAGAGAAATAATCATATGATTGGTGGGGCAGATGATATTTCAACTTTGGAGTTCTTTAGAAAGCTGCATATTACTTTCTACAAGGAGAATACTAACCTGCATTTTGTTGAAATGTGTAGAAAATTTCCTTTTCTCCACACTCTCAGCATTATTACCTTTATTAAAAAGTAAAAAAGGGCAGGTTTTTATTATCTTCAGTACTCCAGACTGGCCTTAGACTTAAATCCAACCTCCTATATGCTTGGAATTAAAAGCCTTTACCACCACACCGGATTCCTTTGATTTTTTTGATAAAAGTTACAATAATTATGAAGTAGTATCATAGTAAGTTTGAGTTACATTTCTCTAATGACTTCTGCTCAAAAAGAATTAAACCAGCATAGAAGTGGTATTAAGGAACTTTGTAAACCCACTGGAATTTTTCAGGGTTTAAGGAGAGCATGTCTATTCAGAACTTTTGTCCACTTTTAATCAAGTTTCTTTTTAATCTCATCTTTAATCTTTCTATACAAAATCAATAATTAATTCAAGGTATTAGAAAGGAACAATATTAAGCAACTCCTAACATTTTCCATTTTAAATAACATGATATTGCTTAATCATTTTCTGTTTATGCTTGAGACTATATAACTCACTTTAGTCAGACCTTTTACAAGGTTGTATGCATTTTATTTATTTCACATTGATTGTTCTTTCCAAAGACTGCGTGTCTAATTTCCTTGTTTTCTTTCAGTCTCAAGTAGTTCAGATTTCAAATGAAGAATAAATGTACAGAAGCAAACAAAAAATAATATAGTTCCCCTCATCTGATGATGTCTTTACAAGAATGAGGAAAGAGTTCATCCAAGGACCTATGATAGGACATCAAAAAGAGAATCCATTCTTGTAGGTCTTTCTTAACTTTGCAATGTAACTTAAATGATGTAAAACACAATATAATGCTCAGATACTTTTATGTTTTATCAGTTTTGCACATTTTCATATGGACTTCACCTCAGTCTACAACATTCCTTCATTATTTTGTCCTGATATTTTTACACTATCAAGACATAAGATAACAAGTTTGATTTACAGCATGAGAAATAATCCACCTGGCTTCCTTGGAAGAAGAGCATGGTCAATAGATAACATTACTTCTGTTTGCTCACTATATGGAATGATTTCTGTAATACTTTTCGCATTCTTTTTAGTATTTTAAAAAAACTGCTGACTAAACTCAAAACTCATTCATGGAAGTTTATGTTAAGTATTTCACAAGTTTTATTTTCCTTAATTCTTAAGATAACATTTTCTATAATGCTAATCTTATTGCCATTTTAGTGTTGGGAAAAATTGTAATTAAAGTCAATAAGTGCATGGTCCAAGCACACACTGTGAGGAAGGAAATGAGTCAAAGTTTCCAAAAGTCTTTCAGCAATACACAAAAGGTAGGTAAAATCTCTCCATTCTCTTACACTCTCTATTCAAGGTTCATATTGTCCAAGAAATAATACCATAACAATTATTGGCCATGGTGATTATTTTCTGTTACCTTTTGTCTTCAACACAGACTGTGTTGGTGATATTGGGTTATCATGCACAGAGCTGAGCTTATAAGAGAGACAAATATATCCTGTCCCATTTTTCCAGGTTCCATTTTAAATATCATCACTTACTTTCTTAAGAATCTAAAAAACAAAAAAAATCACAAATAATCACTCCAAAGTGCTTTATAAGTAGGAGATGATAAAACAAGCCCCCGTGAAGTAAACTTTCTTCCACTTTTAAAATTATTCTGAAAGCCTTGTGCTGGTTGGTCACACCTGTAATCCTAACTACTTGGCATATTTACTCAGGAGCCAGAGATATGTGGATAACAGTGCAAGCCAATCAGGACAAAATAAATTCATGAGATAATTTTTCAAAAATTTTAATGTTAGCAAAGGGCCAGGAATGGAGATGTAGCTCATATAGTAGCTCACCAATCTAGAGAGCAGGCCTAGCAAGACTTTGACGCCCTTTTTTCAAACTGTGAGCACACCAACATACATGCAAGTGCATGAGAACACGTGCACGTGCACACACACACATTCATTCAAAATACCTTCATATCAGTGTTTCGCATTAATTTCTTTGTTAAACATATTATATGAGTAAAATAAAGGAAATAAACTCTTTCATCTCAGAACATTTTCATATGTTTTTTATTTTAAAAATACTGTACAGAGAGGTCACATTTACATGAGCAAGTAATGAGTACATTTCCTAACAAGCTTTGTTACCTCCTCCTTTATTTTCCCTCTACCGTCCTTTCCCTCCCACCTCTACAAGTACACGCCCCTCCCCACTTCCCCTGCCTAAATTTTTGTAAAGTTCAGTTTTCAACATAGTGTCTTGTGCATCTCTTTGTTACAATGGGTCAACCTGAATCCCTATTTCAGCATTTTGCTTTTTTCCTTCCCCTCCCCCAAATTACAGGAGCGTATATACAAGAGGTGGGCACACCAAATTCAAATACAGTGAAAACAGGGATTATAGCATGGGGGAGGAACATATAAAGAAACAAAAAAAATCACATAGCCTGTTATAAGTACGTTAGAACAATAGCAAGAAAGAAAAAAAAACAGTTGTGTTCCTATTTGGGGGTTCATTTCCCTTAACAACATCTTATCTGGTCATATGTGCATAGATTTTGACCTTTTCTGCTTATCCCAGTTATATTAGTTATTAAAAATTAGGGAAACCGTGTGACCTATGTTTCTTTGGACTTGGCTTACATCACTTAATAATTTTTTTCCAAGTCTTTCCATTTTCTAACAAATTGGGTCATGCCATACTTTCTCATGGAGGCATAGAATTTCATTGGTATAAATAGCACATGTTCTTGATCTATTTATCTGATGAAGGGCATTGGGGTTGGTCCTATATCTTAGCTATCTTAAACAATGCTGCAATAAATATAATTGTGATGGCAGTTTTAATACCGTCTTGTTTGTGATCTTTTGGATAAATGCTCAAAAGTGGGATTGCTGTGTCATAGGGGAGTTCTATGTGAAGTCTTTTGAGGAACCTCCATACTACTTTCCAAAGTGGTTGAACAAGTTGACACTCCCACCAAGAGTGCAGTACAGTTAACTTGTGGCAACATCCCCTCCAGCATCTGTTGTTGTGAAAGTAGGTAATGGTACAGGAATTTGCCTGCAATCCTTGCACAGGGGTCATTCAAATCTTCTCTGTATAGTTCCAATGTTAGAGTAAGTGATGCTGAATGGAACATAGAACATGTTTTATATAAAAAATGTAATTGATTTTCTTAAACTAGACAATTCAACAAAAAGTAAGTTTAAAAGAATTTTAATGAAATTTTAGAACCATGTACTTCTTAAATAAGCACACATTTAAGACTAAAATCAAGATTGACATGTCAAAAACAAAATAATTCCAGATATTTGTTGTTCAAGAGATGTGTAGGAGGAGGAATTAAATTAGTCTATACAAGGCACCTGTCATAATGAACACTGCAGCAAGTGTTAAGTTTTGTTAAAAGTTTTAATGGTTTAAATATATTTAATTTTGGGAATTTGCTTATATATGCTAAAACAAGGACTGTTTGGCAGGTAATAAAACTTTTTGATAAAATATTTAAGATTTATGGTAACAGAACAGACATATGCTACTATGTATGTATATTTAAGAGTTTATAGGAACATTACTAATCAGAAGTTGCCAAGTCTTTATGTAAAGGAGCAGAATAAAGAGTTAAGACTTTGTTAACTACACTGTTTCTGTTAAAACTATAGGGCTTCCTTATTTTATTTTATGTTTTTTAATTTTTTTGGGTCCGGTCGTGGGGCCTGAACTATGGGCCTGGGCGCTCTCCCTCAGCTCTTCAGCTCAAGGCTAGCATTCTACCACTTGAGCCACAGCGCCACTTCCGGCTTTTTTCTTTTTGCTTATGTGGTGCTGAGGAATTGAACCCAGGGCCTCAAGCATGCAAGGCAAGCTCTCTACCACTGAACTACCTTCCCAGCCCCTGGCTTCCTTATTTTATATGTTAGCGAGGAACAAATGATGATATAAGACATATACAAATGATTAGATGAGCCATAAAGAGTAATCTTAGTGGGTAACTTTAAAGATTACTCATAACCTAAAAACCTCTTGTTGAATATCATAACCTTAGCCCATTTTAAATGTACAGTGATATGAGAAAATTGTAAAATCTAATAGGTAATACCCTTCAAATACTGAAAACACTGATTAATTATTTTAGTTTTTATTTTAATCATTAATATTTTTATTGGTTTTCCTTATTTGTAGCATTGTTTTCCTTGTAATATAATACAACTTTTTGAAAGTCGTTATTAGGAGGTACATTGAGAAGGTTACTGGGATGGCCGAACCATTTTTTATAGGGCATGTGAATTTACAAAGAGGAAAATTAAGAAGAAAATATTTATTTAAAAAAAATGATTAAGTAGAGTCTGAATCAGGAGTGTTGATAAATATACACACCTAAAACCTTAGCCCTAGGCTGAAGCAGTGGTATTACAGAGTTGAAGCCACAAACGTGAGAGACTGTGTTTTGTTTTGTTTTATATTTTGATTTTTGTGGTCATGGGGCTTGAACTCTGGTTCCTAGGTGCTCTCCCTCAGCTCCAAGCTAGCGCTAACACTTGAGCCACAACACACTTCCATCTTTTTCGGCTTATGTCATGCTGAGGAATCAAACCCAGTGCATGCAAGGCAGGCACTCTACCACTGAGCCACCTTCCCAACACCTGAGAGACTGTGTTTTAAAAATTCATCTAAACAATAATTGCTTTCTTCTTTGGGATATATAATGAAATATATTAATATCTTTTTATGTCTTTGTGAATTGTCATACTACTAACTTCATCCACTTTATCCTTTTCAAAGTGATGAAATATTTCTGAGAATTTGCTTCTGTGAAGATTGTTTTTGCATTTATAATTTCTCCTGAATCATTTTTATTTTTATTTTTATCAAAATAACTTTATATTTCATGTTAATGGGTTAACATACATCAAATACCTCCAAATGTACATGTAGAGTCTAAAGATAGCAGTATGAATATTCTCATACAGCTCTTGTTTATCTGTTATGCACTTTCAGTATTGTGATATTTCTCTTTCTCTTTCACTCTCTCATTTCCTCTCTTTATCTTTCATGCTCCATGTCTGGTACTTAGAATTTCTGCTGGTATACTATTATCCTTCAGAATCCACTGGTGTTGTGGAAAAATGATAGCGACTATCAGTTACCCTTGCATTCTTTAAGAGTTATAATAGTGACGTGATGTTATTCTTTCCTATTCTAAATGGCAAAACAACAGATCTAGGAATTCCTTTTCACTTTTACTACTATTACAAATTTTATCTCATAAGAATCATTGAGACGTTAGGATACTTTTAACCTCTGACCTAAAAGTTCTCTTTCTTTTACAAACCAATTTTTCTTCTATTATCAGTGAATACATATAATGAAAACAATGCTAACCTATGCAAAGTAGACCGAAGGTATTCAGGGATGAAAAACAAGGTTAATGGGGGAAGTGAGTACAAAAGATGTCTATCATACAACAAATACCCTCAGAGCAGTTTATCATGTACACATTGTGAGAGTGGCAATATGCTGGGAACTATAGATTGAATCACTGAACAACTGATATATATATATATATGCACATATATTTATATATGTATATTTATTTGTATATGAATATATGGGTGTATATGCCCGTCTATATGTAGACATGCATGTTACTATACACAAAAATACACACATACTTATACACATGTATACATGCACACATAGAGAAGGACACATAGCTACAGACAACACAAGTTTCACTAGTTGTTGAATATGCCTTAGACAGAATGCTTGGAACCAAATATCTTTTAAAACCAAATATCTCTTAATATGGTTTTGACAGATTCGATTTGCAAAATGCAGTACAAGTGATAGCAACTCACTCAGAAATCTCAGTAAGAAAACCTCATATGGCATCTCCCTGCTCCCCAGGGAATGTTGTTCTTGTAAACACGCTCAATAAACAAAGTAGCAAGAAAATACCCCGGTACAGAATAAAGTTATAAGGCTTTAAATGACATTCTTCCTTGAGCTCTTTTCCAACAGCCAGCATCAATTCCTAAGCAGAAGTGTGAGTTCTGAAAAGATGGGAGCTCAGCTCAACATTTCACCAACCCATTTGAAAAGTCTTATGTGAGGAATACTTACTGAGGTCTTGCTGATTTCCTAGCTAAGAAAATAAGAAAAAAAGAAAGTATTTTAATGCATTAAAATTTGAGAATAATTTGTAACCTGTCAATAAATGTGTAGAACACAATTATAACAAGATGAAAAAAAGTGATGTGCATATTATTTATGTGCTCTTGGACTTGGCGAGTGATTTTAGGTGTATCTATACAAGTAGAATCAGCATAAATCAAGCCAGCAATTCTTCATTTAAGATACAAGGAATGGATACAGGTTGACCCATTGTAACAATGAGATGTACAAGACACTCTATCAGATGCGGGGGGGGGGGTGTAGAGAAGGGTTGGGTGGGTGGAAGGAAGGGACGGTATGGGAATAAACAAGGAGAGGATAAAAATGCTCAGTAAGAAATGTACTCATTACCTTATTTATGTAACTGTAAACCCTGTGCACAGGACATTTACAATAAAAATATGTATTAGAAATATACAAGGAAAATTTCTGTACATATAGGAAGTTGTATTTGTCACACAATATCAGTAAGGTATTGGTTTTAGGACCACAGGCATATTAAAATTTTTCATGCTCAAATTCTGTACATGAACACAGTATATTATTTACATTTGAATCTGCCCTCAACCTAGTGCAGTGTAATTGCTATGAAAATTTTTACTACATTCTATGTTTGTAATGAAAAATAAAATCATATCCATTCATACAATTTTTTCAGATAATATTTTATTGTGAAAATATAGTAAACAGTGGGCCCAATTACATGTGCAAGGAAATGAGTATATTTCTCATCAAGCTTTTTTGCCTCCGCCTTTGTTTCCCCTTCCCATCCCTTCCCGTCCCCCCACTCCCCCCCTTTAATCCCCCCCCCAGCCAAAGTTGTAAAGTTGGTTTTTCGACATAAATCTTGTACATCTCATTGCTGCAATGGGTCCTCATTTGATTTTTCCCTTCCCCTTCACAAATTATACCAACATAAAATACAGTGAAAGTAGGGGTTATACCTTGTGGAAGGGACATACAAAGCAAGAAAGAAATCATCTTATAAATTTGTTAGAAACAATCATAAGAAAGAAAAACATTTGAATCCTTACTTTCGGGTACATTTCGCCAAACATCAACTTATCTGAACGTTTCCGCTTGTCTCAGACATATACTAGGGATTGCAAGTAAGGGAAACCAAGGGAACTATGTTTCTTTGGGCTCGGATTACTTCACCTAATATACTTTTTCCAATTCTTTCTGTTTCCTAACAAATGTGGCAATGTCATTATTTCTGATGGAAGCATAGAATTCCATTGGGTATATAGACCACATTTTCTTGATCCATTCATCTACTGAGGGGCCTCTTGTTTGATTCAATATCTTAGCTATGGTAAATAATGCTGCAATAAACATAGTTATGATGGTAGCTTTAGTATGGTTTTGTTTGTGATCTCTTGGGTAAATGCTCAAAAGTCTGATGGCTAGGTCATTGGAGAGCTCTATGTAAAGTCTTTGAGAAACCTCCATACTAATTTCCAAAGTGGCTGAACAAGTTTACACTCCCACCAACAATGCAGTAAGGTTCCCTTCTGTCCTCATCCCTTCCAGCATCTGTTGTTATTAGAGATCTTGATTATAGCCATTGTATCTGGGGTGAGGAGGTATCACGATGTGGTTTTGATTTGCATTTCTTTTCTGGGTAAGGATGTTGAGCGTTTCTTCATGTGTTTACTGGACATCCTTCTTTCCTATTCACAAAAGATTCCCTTTAAGTTTTTAGTCCATTGATTTATGGGGAAGTTGTTTCTTTGAGGATTTGTTGTTGGGGGATTTAATATTTTTGAGATCCAGGTATACATTAGATATGAGGCCCTTGTTCTTTGTATGGCTAGTGAAGATCTCCCAATCCCTAGACCTTCTACTGATCGTGCTAGCTATGTGTTTGACATGCAGAAGTTATGCAATTTAATGCAATCCCATTTGTCCATCCTTTTTTTTTTGTTTTGTTTTTGACTTTCTGGGTCTCTTTAAAGAAAATATTGGTCTGTGCAAAGGAGACCTAGGGTTCTCTTACTCCATCCTTTAAAGTTTTCAGAGTGTCTGCTTTGACTCTGAGGTATTTGGTCAATTTGGAGATGATTCTGGTGCAGGGTGATATATAAGGATATAGATTTTGTTTTCTACAAGTAATTTACCAATTTTGCAAGCACCATTTACTAAAGAGGCTGTCTTTCTTCCATTATACTTTTTGGCTTCTTCATTGAAGATTACAGTGTTCTAGGTCTGTGGATTCATTGCTGGGTTTTCAATTCTATTCCATTGGTCCTGAGGTCTGTTCTTGTGCCCGTAACAAGCTGTTTTGAATATTATAGCTTTGTAGTACAGTTTAAAAGTTGGTATTGATATTCTTCCAGCACTATTCTTTTTGTTAAGGATTGTTTTTGCTATTTGGGTCTTTTAATTGTTCCGTATGAATTTTTGCATTGCGTCTTCTATTTCCTTGAAGCATCTGGTAGGAATATCGATAGGTATTGCATTGAATTAGTAGATAGCCTTGGGAAGTATTGCCATTTTCACGATGTTTATCCTTCCAATCCAGGAACATGGGAGATTTTTCCACTATCGAATTTATGTTTTGATTTCCTTTTTCAAGTTTATAAAGTTTTCATCACAGAGATCCTTAGCTTCTTTGGTTAAGTTACTTCCTAGGTATTTTATTGTTGTGGAGCTATTACAAATGGAGTTGCTTTCCTGATTTCAGCCACACTTTTCTCATTGTTGGAATAGAGAAAAGCCACTGATTTTTTCAGGGTTAATTTTATACCATGTTACATTGCCAAAGTTTAGAATCAGCTTGAAATACTTGGGTGTGGAGACTGTGGTATTCATTAAACACAAGCTAATGTCATCTGCAAAGAGGAAGAGTTTTATTTCATCTTTCCCTACTTGGATCATTTTTATATTTGCCTCTTTTCTTGTTGCTGTAGCTAGTCATTCTAATACTAAATTGAAGAGAAGTGAAGAGAGTGGACATCCTTGTCTTGTTCCTGAGTTAAGAGGAAATGGCTTTAGTTTTTCACCATTAAATTTTATGCTGGCTGTAGGTTTTTGTCATATACAGCCTTTATTGCATTGAGGAATGTTCCCTGGAATCCTAATTTTTCCAGAACCCTCATCACAAAGGGTTATTGAACCTTGTCAAATGCTTTTTCTGCAACTATTGAGATAACCATGTGGTTCTTATCCTTGCTGTTTGTGATGTGATGAATTATACCAGATTATTTGGTTATATTGAGCCAACTTTGCATCCCTGAAATGAATCCTGTTTGATCCTGGTGTATGATACTTGGGATGAATTGTTCAAGTCAATTGGCCAAAATTTTGTTGAGAAGTTTTGCATCAATACTCATCCAAGAAAGAGAACAAAGAAATGGGTCTATAGTTCTCTTTCTTTGATGAGTACCTGCCTGGTTTAGGGATGAGGGTTATGATGGCTTCATAGAATGAGTTCGGTAATGAACTTTCTCCTTCAATTTCATTGAAGAGTTGAAGGAGTATTGGTGTGAGCTCTGACATGAAGGCCTTGTAGAATTCCGCTGTAAATCCACCTGGTCCTGAGTTTTTCTGAGATGGGAGGTCTCTTATTACTGTGTCTATTTCAATGCTTGATATGGGCCTGTTAAGCTGGTTTAACTCATCTTGGTTTACTTTCAGCATTACAATATTTGCTAGGAAAATGTCCATTTCTGCCAGGTTTTCTAACTTACTAGTATAAAGGTTTGATAAATATTCCGTTATAATGTTCTGAAGCTTGGTTGTTTCTGTGGTAATGTTTCCATTCTCATCTCTGAGTTTATTTATTTGAGTGTATTCTCTTCTTTTTCTCATAAGATTTGCTAAGGGTCTGTCAAATTTGTTAATATATCAAAGTACCAATTCTTTATCTTTTTGATTCTTTATGTTTTCATATTTGGATTCTAAATTGTTTAATTCTGATGTAATTTTAATGATTTCTTTCCGTCTACTGTATTGGAGTTTATATTGCTCCTCTTTTTCAAGGTGGTTCAAATGTTGTTGGTTTCAGATCTCTCCAATTTGTTGATGTAGGAACTCAGAGCTATAAACTTGCCTCTGAGTACTGCCTTTGCTGTGTCCCAGAGGAGCTGGTAATTTGTGTGTTCATTTTTGTTGAATATCATGAACATTTTAATTACCTTTCTCATCTCTTCCATGACACACTGATGATTCAACAGTGTGTTGTTCAGCCTCCATGTGTTACATGAGTCTCTTTGGTGGCTTTTGTTGTGGAATTCTAATTTTATTCCCTTGTATTCTAAAAGAATGCAAGGTATTACTTCAATATTTGTGAATTTAGACAAGTTTGATTTGTTACCTAAAATGTGGAATATTTTGGAAAATGTTCCATGTGCTGCTGAGAAAAACATGTATTCTGATGCTGCTGGTTGAAATACTCAGTAGATGTCAGATAAAGCTAGTTGATCTATGCAGTTGTTTAGATGTGCAGTTTCTCTATTGATTTTTTGAAGAGTTGCTCTATCTAGTAGTGATAGTAGTGTGTTAAATCCCCCAACATTTAATGTCTTTTTATCTATGTGATCTTTGAGAGAAAGTAGTGTTTCTTGCATAAATTTGTGTTTTCCATTGTTTGGTGAATAGATATTCAGAATTGTAATATCCTCCTGAAGGAGAGATCCCTTAATTAGTATATAATAAACTTTTTTTATCTCTTGTGACTAATTTTAATTTGCAGTCAATTTTTTCAGATATTAGGATTGTAACTCCCGCCTCTTTATGGGGGCCATATGCTTGGTAGATTTTTTGTTTGTTTGGTTTGGTTTTGTTTTATTATGAAAATATCATACAGAGGGTTGACAATTACATGGGCAAGATAGTGAGTAAGTTTCTTATCAAGCATTGTTGCCTCATCTTTTGTTTCCCCATAACATCCCTTCCCATTTCCACACCCCCACCCCTACAGGCTCCTACCACCACATCCCCACCCGTCCACCCCCCACCCCACTGAAATTGCAAAGTACATTTTTAAATATAACTTCTTGTTCATCTTATAATTGTAATGGGTCCACCTGTAAGCCTATTTAAACAGTTGTATTTTTTTCCATTTCCTTCCACAAAATATATCAACACCAAATACAGTGAAAGCAGGGCTTATACTCTGGGGGATATACATACAAAGCAACAAAGAAATCATCTTATAAACATCTTAGAACCAATCACAGGAAATTTAAAAAATTGAATCCTTAACATGCGGTTCATTTAACTTAACATCAAGTTGTCTGACAGTTTTTGTTTGTCTCACACATATACTAGTTATTGCAAATAAGGGAAACCATAGGATCTATATTTCTTTGGGACTGGCTTACTTCATTTAATATAATTTTTCCAAGTCATTCCATTTCCTAACAAATGAATCAATGCCATTCTTTCTGATGGAGGCATAGAATTCCATTGTGTATGTATACCACATTTTCTTGATCCATTCATCTAATGAGGAGCAACGGGGTTGGTTCCATATGTTAGCTATGGTAAATAATGCTGCAATAAACATAGTTGTGCTGGTAGTTTTAGTATGGTCTTGTTTGTGATCATATGGTTAAATGCCCAAAAGTGGGATTGCTGGGTCACACGGGAGCTCTATGTGGAGTCTTTTGAGTAATATCCATAGCATTTTCCAAAGTACATGAACATGTTTACACTCCCACAAACATTGCAGTAATTTTCCATTCTGTTCAAATCCCCTCCAGCATCTTCAAAACTTTGGCAAAATAACAGAATATAAAATTAACCCTCAAAAATCAATGGTTTTTCTGTATGCCAACAATGAGAAAAGTGTGGCTGAAATCAGGAAAGCAACTCCATTTGTAATAACCCCACAAAAAATCAAATGCCTAGGAATTAATGTAATGAAAGAAGTGAAGGGCCTCTATGATGAAAACTTTAAAAATCTGAAAAAGGAAATGAAAACGGATGTTAGAAAGTGGGAAAACCTCCCATGCTCTTTGAATGGATAGATCAACATCCTGAAATTGGCAATACTCCCCAAGGCTATCTACAAATTCAATGCGATACCTATGAATATTCCAATCTCATTCTTCAAGAAAATAGTAGAGGAAATCCAAAAATACATATGGAACAATTAAAGACCCCAAATAGCAAAAACAATCTTTAACAGAAAGATTAGTGCTGGAGAAATATCAATACCAAATTATAAACCCTCCTACAAAGTTATAGTAATCAAAACAGCTTGGTACTGGCGCAAGAACAGACCTCAGGACCAATGGAATAGAATTGAAAACCCAGAAATGAACCCACAGACCTATAGCCATCTAATCTTAGATAAGGGAGCTCAAAATATAGTATGGCAGAAAGACAGCCTCTTCAGTAAATGATGTAGCAAAATTGGTTAATCACTTGTAAAAAACTAAAGCTAGATCCTTATATATCACCCTGCACCAGAATCAACTCCAAATGGATCAAAGACCTCGGAGTCAAGCAGATACTCTGAAAATATTACAGGATGGAATAGGAGAAACCCTAGGTCTCCTTGGCACAGGTTGAAATTTTCTCAATAGAGCCCCAGAAACACAACAAATCAATGAAAGGTTGGACAAAGTGGATTGCATGAAATTGCAGAGCTTCTTCTCGTCAAAGGATATAGCTAGCAAGATCAGTAGAAAGCCCATGGATTGAGAGAAGATATTTACTATCCATACAATGAACAAGAGTCTCATATCTAAAATATACCTGGAACTCAAAAAATTAAATCCCCAACAAATCCTCAAAGAAACAACTGTAGGATAAATAAATGGGCGAAAGACTTAAAGAGAAACTTCTCTGAAGAGGAAAGAAGGACGGCCAGTAGACACATGAAGGAATGCTAAACCTCCCTAGCCATAAAAGAAATGCAAATCAAAACAACATTGTGATACCACCTCACCACAATGAGAATGCTTGGTACATTTTGTTCTAGTCTTTCACTTTCAAAATATATTTGTTTTTATGGGCATGGTGTGACTCCTGAAGGTAGCATATAGAATAATCTTGCTTTGTAATCCAATTAGATAATCTATGTGGCTTAATTGGAGAGTTAAGCCCATTAATGTTGAAAGATATGACTGAGAGGTTTTTATGAGTTCCTGTCATGTTATCCAACTTCTTGGGCGCTGAGGCAACTGTGTTCTTCTTATGGTTCTTGGATTCTCACTTTTTGTGCGGTTTCTTTGCTCTTATTGTGGTCTTGTTGGTTTTCTATGTGAGGAAATCTTTAAGTATCTTTTGTAAGGTTGGCTTGTTGGAGATATATTATTTCAGCTTTTATTTGCTATGGAAAATTATTATTTGACCTTCGGTTATGAAGGAGAGTATAGCTGGGTACAGTATCTTGGTTGATAGTTGTTTGTCTTTAGGACATGGTATACATCATTCCAGGCTCTTCTTGCTTCAATTGTCTCTGCTGACAAATCAGAGATTATTCTAATTGGTTTCCATTTATAAGTGGTTTATCTTTTCTCCTTGACAGCTTTAAGGATCTTTTCCTTGGTCTGAATTGATCCTCTGAGGATTTTAATGTCATGGTGGCATGTACTGTTATGGTCTGGTCTATTTGGGGTTCTAAAATCTTCTTGTATCTGAATAGGCCTACCTTTTTGCATGTTTGGAAATTCTCTGCTAACATCCTGTTAAATGAATTTCCTAAACCATTAACTTCTGTCCCTATGGGCTCCTCTATACCTATTATCCTCAGATTAGGACTTTGGTGGTGTCTTCCAAATGTTGAATAGATCTTTTATAATACTTGGATTTGTCTTGCATAGTTGTATGTTCTTTCACTATAATATCTAGGCTATCTTCAATCCCCTTGATTGTATCTTCTACATGATCAAATCTACTGTCAAGACTTTCTACTTTGGTTATTTCTTTTCCTTCTAATTGGTCAGCTTTGATGGCTTCAAATTCATTGTTGGAACTTTGTTTTAATCTTGTATAAACTTTTTACTTCCTTAATTTGGTGTTCAGAGTTTATTCTCAAATCACTTAGTTGATTGGCTATGTTTCCTTGGATTCCCATTCCTTCTGTAGGGCTCCATTCAGCATTCCATTTGTGATCTCCATGAATTCCTTCAGCTGTCTGTTTGTGGATTCCATGAATGCTTCTATTGATCTTTGTCTAGTGTCATCCCACACTCACAATGCCTCTATTAGTCTTTGATTAGCTTCCTCATCTTCACACAATTCCTGTAGTTCTCTTTGACTGTTCTCAGCCTCCTCATGAAATTCCTGTCTTTCTCTTTGACTGTTCTCAGCCTGTTCACACAATTCCTTAATTTCTCTTTGACTGTTCTAAACCTGTTCGCTCAAGTCCTGTATCAATCTTTGAGTAGCTTAATCACGTTCACGAGATTCCTGTATTATCCTTTGCTTTGCCTCCTCTCTCTCCTTATTATGTTCACACTGAGTCCTTTGCAGATTTTAAATCTTTTCATTCACCATGTTCACCAGTAGTATTTGTAGATCTTTTTAGGAACTCTCCTCTGGATTATTCATGAATTGTTCTGTTACCAGATGTCATGAGTGGGACTTGAGATACCCAGACCTGCCATTTTTCTTGTGTTTTGCTGGCTTGTTCTGCCCATTTTGTATGAAAATAACACCAATTTTGTGCTAGAACACTGTTTTAAGGCAAGCATCAACCAAAGTACTGTAGTTGCACCATCAAAATGGCTGCAGATACAATGTAGTTAATCAGATACGATCTATTCAACATCAAACAACTATGGATTTATGGGCTAAAAATAGCAAATATAAATTTGGCAAACCAGAAATTTTTAGGTTTAAGGAGAAATGTGTTGAAAAATAGGATTAGAGGGATGTAGAGAGGTAAAAAAAGAGTGAATTTAACCAAATCCTAATCGCAGAGAGGGAAATGGATTGGACAGAATGATAGGAGAGTGAGTAAAACAAACAAACAAAAAACCAGAAAAAAATGGAAAAACAAAAATTTAAATTTAAAAATGAAACACGTAAAAATTATATAAGTTTAAAGAAGTGATGTTGAGAGAAGAAAAGGATAGGATGAGAAGAGGGGAGAGATAGAAAGAGGTATGAAAAACTAAAAAATAAAATTTCCTAAAATTAGTTACTTGAAAATTATATAGGTATAAAGATATAATCCTGCTAATGAAGAACTTACGCCTGAGGTTGTCAATTGAGTGATAAACTTCTGGATTAAGTATGTACACAATGGGGCACAAGGTCTAATAATCAATGGCAGGTATATATCTGGGGCTGAGCAGAACAGCAATTAAGTCATGTAAAAAAGGAAAAAAATAGAAAAAAAATGAAAAGAATTAAAAAAGGACTAAAAGGTCAAAAAATAAAAAACATACACACACACAACTAAAAATTTATGAGAGAAAAAAATAGATTAATAGAAAAAGTATTTTTCAAAAAAATTAAAAATGGTAAAAAAAGAGTTCTTTGATTTCTTTTTGGTGGGGGAGAGTGAGAATCGGAAAATCCTGTATCTCCACTGTGTCCCTAACCAGTCTCTTGGTGGAGTCTCTGGTCTGCTTGTGGTGGTTGTTTTTCCACTGGCTTGATTGATTTCTTAAGTTAGTTTGTTTGAGCAGGCAGAAAAATGCTCTGCATTACCCAGGATTTTGTGATCTGCCTCCCAGGCTAGTTCAGTGTGAGGGCAATCTACTTTGAGTATCACAAAAGAGGGAGATGGCTGTTTCCTCTAGTTTGGAGATGCTGTGATGAGGCTAGGTTCTGGGTAGGGTTGAGGCCTTTCCTGAAGGGTTAGCTCCTGAGACATTCACAGAGGTCAGCCTAGAGACATTCTTAGGTTTTTTGTTTATTAAATTTCAATTGATTGTCTAGGCTGCTGTAGGGAGGGGCAGCCTCTGACTCTGTTTACCCAATGTAAAAAGTCACTCCTCTGGAGGCTGAGCAATCTCTGTTTGGGATGTGTGACTTTGCCCTGGGTGGAGTTGAGCCTGGCAGGTCAGGTCAGGTTCCTGTGAGCAGTTAAATGACTCTTTTATTTTCGACCAAGGCTTGAGTTGGAGGTAGTTGCTCAGTGGGGCTTTGTCAGGATCAAAGATGGAGATCTCTGGTAATGGGGGAGGGGGGTCTTCTCTCCTTTGCTCATTGAGGAGTAAGGATGTCAGGGTTCTACTCACACCACAGTCTTGGATCCTGGGCCGTCTCTGTTCAGTGATCTGCAGGATGAAGATATCTGATCCTTGTCAGTTATAGCTGGTGTTGAGCAGAATCTGCTTTCCTGCTGCTTCTGGCGTCTTTGTCCTGGACTCTCTCAGGTTTTATTTTTGTTTTGTTTTGTTTTTAAATTGTGAAAATACCATACAGAGAGGTTACAGTTACATGGGCAAGGTAATGTGTGCATTTCTTATCAAGCGTTGTTGCGTGCTCCTTTGTTTCACCTTCCCATCCCTTCCCATCTACCCCCACCTCCCAGCCAAAGTTGTAAAGTTCATTTTTCGATATAACACCTTGTATATTTCATTGTTGCAATGAGTCTACCTGTATCCCTATTTAAACAAGTTGTTTTTTTCCCTTCCCCTCCACAAATTATACCAACATAAACTACAATGAAAGCAGGGGTTATGCCGTGGGGGAGGGACATACAAAGAACAAAGAAATCATCTTATAAATATGTTAGAAATAATACCAAGGGGGGAAAAACATTTGAATACTTATCTTGACATTCTTATCTCCAATAAACCACCAGAAACTGGAAGTAGACCTATGTCTCAAGCAGTAGAGCTCTCGCCTTGAGCTGAAGAGCACAGGGATAGCACTTAAGCCCAGAATTCAAGCCACATGACTTACCAAAAAAATATGTCTACATATATATATATATATATATATATGTGTGTGTGTATATATATATATATGATGAAATGAATTACATTTAAAATTAAATAAATATTTAAGATACACATTTAAATCATAACTAAATATATGATACTTTTATATTATATACATATATTTAGATATATAAAATCATATTGTAACTGTATGTTTATAAATATATTTGTAATTTATTTCCAAATAGTACATCTGAAGATTTTGGGGAAAATGTAGAGTTTCTAAAGACTTACTACTGACCAATCATATTTTTCACTAATAAAAAATGTCTAGAGTACTAAGACAATGATTATGAAACAGAGTAGCTTTTTATTCCTTATGATTTTGGATTAGAAACATCTACTTTGTTGGTATGAAACCTAAAAAATATGATCTTGAAATCACACTCAACAAACTGGACTTATACATTAATTTATCAACTTACAGGTCGTAAACTTTTATTTGAATCCTGTTTCTCACAGTGTCCATTTCCCTAGAGTCAGCTACAGGTACAAACATGCATGCATTTTCATGCTCACATACACCCCCATACTCATATGACATACTAAATGTAAAACTGTAATAAAAAATAATATTGATACTGAAAAAGAACTCCTTTGCAAATGTAATTAAATTTTACTTTTTGAATATAATGCATTACTGAAATACTAATGAAAGAGCAGCTGAGAGGATGTTTCAAATACTAGAGTGCCTGCCTAAAGAGCATGTTTCTCAGTCCAAACATCATTATTTCCATCCTTCCTTCTCCCACATAAAAAACATAAGTAGTTACAGACTCAACCTACATGTTCTTTAATCACTGATTGACTAAAGAAATTATAATATATATGCATATATGCACAATGATATATTATTTAGTCACACATAATAATGAAATAATTTCATCGTCAAGAAAATAGTTAGAACTGGAAACCTTCATATTAAAGCAATATGCCATAGTGTGAAAAACAAATACTAGATTTCTCATATGCAGACTCTAGACTCAGAAAATAAAATGAATGACTCAGGTGTAAAAGTTGGAAAGTATTAAATTTGGAAAAAAGTAAGAGAGGAGATTAAGAGAAATATTGTGGAGTAAATATATTCAAATATTTTATGTTAGTATGATGACAGAATAAAACGTGAGTATAAAAATAGGATAATGAAATTAATAAAAGGAATATAATTTACCAAGCTACATTATATGGACAGATGTATATAACACAATAAAATACTTTGTGAAATTAATATTTGTTAATAAACAAAAATTCATTGAAGATGTTATAGATTCCTATGTTAATTTCCATTTTTTGCTCAGTTGTTTCCTTGATCAAATAGGAGGAGATATTGGTTTTGCTCATTTAGAAAGACAATCTTGTCCAATTAGCATTAAAGTTATCTACTTCATTACTGTCAATGTGAAATTGTACAATCAAATTAATAATTATATTAGAATATTTCCAATGCACTCTTCAAAATATTATCCTTATAGGTATATACTTTTTGCAATTTATTGAATATGTTTTCCTTACTTAATTACTATATACCATTTTCTGAATGTAGTTTGGTATATGCAACCAAGACATATTATAGCTGACCAGGAAAACAATTATTCAAAGAGTTCTATCAAAAATGCTTATAACGAAAAAAAGGAGGTAAATACAATGTATATTTGAAGACAATACTTGGTTAGTCTTCTTCTCACATTCCCCATTCCCTTCTTGAGAATAATATACATTGTAGGGAAATATTTAGAATGTTTTGGAGAAATATCTTGACTTTAAACTAATGAGTTACTCTATGAGGCATATTGTTTACTTTATGTCAAGAAAAGCTAAATTCTTACCTTATCATTTTCTTAGGTTTTATACTCAAGTTTAATCTCTGTTGGATGACAGGAAAAGATATAAACATTTTTTAACTGTGGCTAAATTTAGGTTGAGGAATCTAGGTACACCTGTACTCCTGCAGGTAGGCCTCATCATCATGAGACCATGAAATCAAAATGTTAACCACTGCTTCATGAAATCTTGCTTATAAGATTTTGTGTATTATAAACAGTGGTTATTAGCATTTGTTTTGTAATCAGCATCATTTCATGAGTTAGTAAATGAAGTGAGACATTATACTCAAAACAAAATTTAAGGAGGCATCCAAAATTAATTACCAAAATATACATCATTTAACACAATGTTTTTAAGATGCGAGCTAAAGTAAATAATTTAAGAAAAAAATCAACATGTAAAAGAAATACAGAATACAGAGTATGACGGATTTTTCTTTTATGTCAGTTGCAATATGGCTTGCATGATGACTTTTCTGGTAATATGTTTAATTAGGTCTTGATATTTAGTTAAATTTATGTTATTTTGTATATTCATTTGTCAGATAAAAAAGGAAATGAATTTCATGCCAGTGTCAACATCCATAATGATGTTACAGTTGTATCCTGCTACTCCCAAATACCACTTAGTCCTAACTCTCAACATTAATGGACTTAACTCTCCAATTAAGCAACATAGACTGTCTAGTTGGATTAAAAAGCAAGATTCCTTTATCTGCTGCCTTCAGGAGTAACACCTTGATCATACAAACAAACAACTTTTGAAAGTGAAAGGCTCAAACAAAATCTACCCAGCAAATGACTCCTATAAACACGTAGGAGTTTCAATCCAAATATCAGATGAAATAGACTTCAAATTAAAATTAATGAGAAGAGATTACCAAAGTCGCTACATAATAATTAGGGGATCTCCCCTCCAGGAGATTATTACAATTCTAAATATATATTTGCCAAAGAACAGAGCACGAAAATTTATCCAAGAAACACTGCTTTCCCTCATACCTCACATAGATGCAAAGACATTAATTGCTGGCGACTTTAAAAAACCACTATCCTGACTTTGTAGATCAACTCGTCAAAAAACTCAATAGAGAAACTGCACATCTAAACAACTGCATAGATCAGCTAGATTTACCAGACATCTACCGAATATATCACCCAGCAGCATCAGAATACACCTTTTTTCAGTAGCACACAGAATATTTTCCAAACAGACCACATTTTAGGTCAAAAAACAATCTTGTCCAAATTCAGAAATATTAAATTTATACCATTCATTTTCCCAGACCACAACGGAATAACGTTAGAACTCAACACCAAAATCCACCAAAGAACTTCCTGTAACACATGAAGGCTGAACAACACACTGTTGAATCACCAGTGGGTCATGGAAGAGATGAGAAAGGAAATTCAAATGTTCATGCTATTCAACAAAAATGAACACACAAATTACCAGCTCCTCTGGGACACAGCAAAGGCAGTACTCAGAGGCAAGTTTATAGCTCTGAGTTCCTACATCAACAAATTGGAGAGATCTGAAACCAACAATTTAATGAGACATCTGAACCGCCTTGAAAAGAGGAGCAAGATAAACGCCAATACAGTAGACCGAAAGAAATCATAAAAATTACATCAGAATTAAACAAATTAGAATCCAAATATGAAAACAGAAAGAACCAAAAAAAACCAAAGAAATGGTATTTTGAAAAATTAACAAATTTGACAGACCCTTAGCAAATCTTATGAGAAAAAGAAGAGAATACACTCAAATAAATAAACTCAGAGATGAGAATGGAAACATCACCACAGAAACAACCAAGCTTCAGAACATTATAACGGAATATTTATCAAACCTGTATACTAGTAAGTTAGAAAACCTGGCAGAAATGGACGTTTTCCTAGCAAATATTGTAATGCTGAAAGTAAACCAAGATGAGATAAACCATCTTAAGAGGCCCATATCAAGTATTGAAATAGACACAGTAATAAGAGACCTCCCATCTCAGAAAAGCCCAGGACAAGATGGATTTACAGCGGAATTCTACAAGGCCTTCATGTCAGAGCTCACACCAATACTCCTTCAACTCTTCAATGAAATTGAAGGAGAAAGTTCATTACCGAACTCATTCTATGCAGCCATCCCCAAACCAGGCAGGTACTCATCAAAGAAAGAGAACTATAGACCCATTTCTTTGTTCTCTTTCTTGGATGAGTATTGATGCAAAACTTCTCAACAAAATTTTGGCCAATTGACTTGAACAATTCATCCCAAGTATCATACACCAGGATCAAACAGGATTCATTTCAAGGATGCAAGTTGGTTCAATATAACCAAATAATCTGGTATAATTCATCACATCACAAACAGCAAGGATAAGAACCACATGGTTATCTCAATAGTTGCAGAAAAAGCATTTGACAAGGTTCAATAACCCTTTGTGATGAGGGTTCTGGAAAAATTAGGATTCCAGGGAACATTCCTCAAGCAATAAAGGCTGTATATGACAAACCTACAAACTACAGCCCGCATAAAACTTAATGGTGAAAAACTAAAGCCATTTCCTCCTAACTCAGGAATAAGATAAGGATGTCCACTCTCTCCATTTCTCTTCATTTTAGCATTATAATGCCTAGCTACAGCAATAAGACAAGATGCAAACATAAAAGGGATCCAAATAGGGAAATATGAAATAAAACTCTCCCACTTGCAGATGACATGATCTTCTCTTTAAAGAATCGCACGCACTCCACTCCTAAATAACTCAACCTGATTTTAAACTTTGGAAAAGTAGCAGGGTATAAAATTAACCCTCAAAAATCAATGCCTTTTCTGTATGCGAACAATGAGTAAAGTGTGGCTGAAATCAGGAAAGCAACTCCATTTGTAATAGCCCCACAAAAAATAAAATACCTAGGAATTAACTTAACCAAAGAAGTGAAGGACCTCAATGATGAAAACTTTAAAAACTTTAAAAAGGAATCAAAACAGAAATTAGAATGTGGCAAAACCTCCCATGCTCCTGGATTGGAATTATCAACATCATGAAAACGGAAATCCTTCCCTAGGCTATCTACAAATTCAATGTGATACCTATCAATATTCCAACCTCATTTTTCAAGGAATAGAAGAGGCAATCCAAAAGTTCATATGGAATAATAATAAGAAGAACCCAAATAGCAAAATGATCCTTAACAGAATGAACAGTGCTGAAGGAATATAAATATCAAAATATGAACTCTACTACAAAGCTATAGTGATCAAAACAGCTTGGTCCTGACACAAGAACAGACTTCAGGATAGATGGAATAGAATTGAAAACCCAGAAATGAACCTACAGACCTATAGCACTGTAATCTTCAATAAGGGTGCTAAAAACAAGAATATAAGAAAGACAGCCTCTTCAGTAAATGGTACTGGCAAAATTGGTTAATCACTTGTAGAAAACTAAAGTTACATCCTTATATATCACCCTGAATCAGAATCAACTCCAATGGATCAAAGAACTCAGAGTTAAAGCAGACACTGTGAAAACATTACAGGATGTCGTAAGAGAAACCCTAGGTCTCCTTTGCACAAACCAATATTTTCTTAATAGAGACCCAGAAATACAACAAATCAAAGAAAGGTGGAACCAATGGGATTGCATGAAATTGCAGAGCTTCTGAATGGCAATGGATATAGCTAGCAAGATCAATAGAAAGCCCATTGATTGGGAGAACTTCACTAGCCATACATCAGACAAGGGTCTCATATCTAAAATATACCTGGATCTCAAAAAATTAAATCCCCCAACAAATCCTCAAAGTAACAACTTGCCAATAAATAAGTGGACTAAATACTTAAAGAGAAACTTCTCTGAATATGAAAGAAGGATGGACAATAGACACATGAAGAAATGCTCAACCTCCCTAGCCAGAAAAGAAATGCAAATGAAAACCACATTGTGTTACCACCTCACCGCAGTTAAAATGGTTATAATCAAGAACCCTAATAACAACAAATGCTGGATGTGATGTGAGCAGAAGGGAACCTTACTGCATTGTTGGTGGGAGTAGAAACTTGTTCAACCATTTTGGAATTTTTATGGAGTTTCCTCAGAAGACTCCACATAGAGCTCCCCTATGACTCAGCAATCCCACTTTTGGGCATTTACTCAAATGATCACAAACAAAACCATACTAAAGCTACCAGCATCACTATGCTCATGGCAGCATTATTTACCATAACTAAGATAGGGGACCAATCTAGACATATTCTTGATTGGATCAAGAAGACGTGGTATAAATACACAATGGACATTGCCCCATTTGTTAGGAAATGAAAAGATTGGAAAAAATTATATTAAGTGAAGTAAGTCCCAAAGTAAGTCCCAACGAAACATATATCCCATGGTTTCCCTTATTTGCAATAACTAATATATGTCTGAGACAAACAGAAACTGTCAGACAGGTTGTTGTTTGGAGAAATGAATCCCAAGATACGGATTCAAAAGTTTTTTTTTTTTTCATTCTTGTTATTGTTTTCTACATGTCTATAAGATGATTTGTTTGTTGCTTTGTATGTACTTCCCCCAGGCTATAAGTGCTGCTTTCACTATATTTGATGTTGATATAATTTTTGGAGGGAATGGGAAAAACAAACTGTTTAAATAGGTTTATAGGTGGATGCATTTTACAACAATGAGATGTATAAGATGTTATGTCGATAAACGAACTTTACAACTTTGGTGGAGTGTGCAGAGAGGTTGTGAGGATGGTGGTGGTATAGGGATGTGTGGATGAGGGGAAGAGGGGAAGATGGTATCGAGAAATAAAGAAGGAGGAAACAATTGTAAACCCTCTGTAAGATACTTTCACAATGATAATAATAATAATAGATATCCATTTAAGTGTCTAAATATTTACATTAAATCCCATAAATTATATTCCTTCAATTTAGTTGCTAAAGTGTTCTGCAATCTAGGTATTTTTAAAAGAAATATTGTATGTTGTTTCCTTTGTGACGACATAATTGATAGACTTAAAATTTTCCTAAAACATGGCGGTCTGAAATGAGGTACAAGTTCTTGGGTTTGCATGCAAATCTTCTGGACAGCACTAATGTTTTAATCTTGAATGCTATTTGATTGGTAATTTTTTTTCATTTTTTTATTTGTGAACATACTGTACAGAGGGGTTACAATTACATGGGCAGGATAATGTGTACATTTCTTACCAAGCATTGCAGCCTCCTCCTTTGTTTACCCTTCACATCCCTTCCCAGCCTCTCCTCACCCCCCCCCAATCCCAATCCTTCTCCTCCCTCCCCCCCCCCCGTACCGACGTTGTAAAGCTCTTTTGGGACTGACAACTTGTACTTCTCATTGTTGTAACAGGTCCACCTGTATCCTTAAACGACTTGTTTTTCCCCATCTCCTCCACAAGTTATACTGACATCAAATATAGTGAAAGCAGGGGTTATACTGTGGGGGAAGGACATACAAAGCAACAAAGAAATAATCTTATAAATGCGTTAGAAACACATGCATGAAAGAAAACAAACATTAACATACATATCTAAGGGTTCATTTTCCTAACATCACATTATCTGAGCTTTTCCACATGACTCATACATATACTAGATATTGCAAATAAGGGAAACCATGGGACCTATGTTTCTTTGGGCCTGGCTTACTTCACTTAATATAATTTTTTCCAAGTTTTTCCATTTCCTAACAAATGGAGCAATGTCATTCTTTCTGATGGAGGCATAGAATTCCATTGTGTATATATACCACATTTTCTTGATCCATTCATCTCCTGAGGGGCATCTGGGTTGGTTCCATATCTTAACTATGGTAAATAATGCTGCAATAAACATTGATTGGTAATTTTTACAGGCTTTCATAGTATGAGAAGAAAAACAAAAGGCCATAAGACTATTTCTATCAGTTCCATTGTTGTATTAATTTATTCAAACACATACACACATACAAACACACAGATATACATATGTGTAGTATGAAGACCCAGTCAGTCTGAAAGAAAATATTTTAATAGGAATTCCATAAAATATTTAGTCTGCTGAGATCTGCTTAGAATTTCTTGAAATATCTAATTACTTCCACCCTTGGACAAATCATTATCATTGGTGAAAATGTTGCCATTTGAATTTAGAATGCCGCAGAAAGACCTATGTGTTAAAGAAAAAATACTTTCCACTTCCTCCCAGATTGTGGAGAATACCTGAATAGTTCTTCTGGAGATTAGGTTTTAGAGTGAAACCCATGAGAACATAGCCTCTCACATACTTTTCTCTTTTATCTTTAAATCATTCTAGGTAAAAAACATTTCTCTTTGACATACTTCCCACCTTGACATTGTCTTGTCACAGCCCTCCAAAGCAATAAAACCAACTGAACATACACTGAAACCTTCAGACTTGTAAATCTGAGTAAGCCTTTCTGCTTAATAAATGGACAATATCACTTATTATGGTAGGTTATAAAGCTAACACAGAAGTCTAGTCTTTGTAACAATGTAGACTGTATTAAAATATACTTCATTATAAAATATCTAATTCCATGTTGTATTTTGTGTTTTTGTTTCTGTTGATCCTAGGGCTTAAACTCAGGGCCTGGATGGTGCTTTTGTGTTCAAGGCCAGTGCTCTACATATAAGTTGAACTGGAACTTCATTTCCCCTGGTGGTTAATTGGAGATAAGAATTTAATGAAATTTCCCACTTAGGCTAGCTTCACACTGTTATGTTCAGATCTCAATCTCTTAACTAGCTAAGATTACATACTTCAAATTCCAGTTCCCAGCCAAGTTGCATATTTTGTGTAATTCCAATTCTCAGCATTGTATAGATTCTCCTACTACAATATGAAAAAACAGAATCTACTAATGATATTTGTAAAGTATAAAATGAAGGAATTATTTTCATTCTTTACAAAATCAATGCAAAATCTCTGCTAAAATATTAATATTTTACTGTACCTTTCCTGCAATCAGTTTGATATAGTTTTATAATTATCAGGCCAAGTTTCTCAACATTCTACTGGAGAATTACGATTTCATGCATGCATGCATATGCATATGTGTATATAGATATCCAAATATCTTCCCTAGTGGATCATCAGAATTGAAACTGCTTTGTTTTGCTGTTCAGCTGTTGAACCTGGTCGGCTCATTCTGTGACAATACCTGTCCTCTTTCTCAACATTCCTTTATTTACTACACCATCAGCCTTCTAAAATAAGGTTCATTTCTTGGAGAAGGTTACCAGTCAGCCCAAGCAATATCTACCCAGAGGGTTTTAATAAATCAAGCTTTAAGATAGTAAGATAACATGAAGTGACAACTACAAAATTTCTACAGAGACCTAGAAAGTTATCAAAATTATATCTGACATTTTTCACATTTCTGCCTTCGTTCTCTTCTCATACTTAAGAAAGCACTGACTAACACTATAAATATATTGCATTTATAAATTAAGGATTAGTGTTTTTTCCAGCCTGAAGTCTTCTTTTCCATGGTTTTTGACATAAACTTTTGGGAGTTTTTTTTTATTGTTATGGGATTCCATTCCAAACAAGCCATGTATATCAAGAAAGCCAATGTTTTCAACTCAGAGTACTAAACATAAGAGGGAGAAAATTAAGGTTAGGTATATATGTTAAGCACAAATACAGGCAATATCCAGACATTTTGAAATTGTATACCTTTACTAGATAAAGTGGCTCAAACCTATAATCTTATGTACTTGGAAAACAAAGATTAGAGAATTCCAGTTCCAGGCAAGCCCAGACAAAAAAAGAAGTTTCAGAAACTCTAACCATTTGCTCGGTGCAATGTTTTCTTGCCTGTTTTAGGAGGATCACAGTCCAATAAGGCCCACGCACAGTGATTCTACCTCAAAATAAGTAATCCAATTACAATTTGCAGGTAGGACAGTAGTAGAGGTGTTGTTTCACAAATACAGGGTTTTGGGTTCAATCTTCCCGTACCACTAGGAATTTAAATGTGTGCCAGGGTAAGAACGGCATGTCTAAGGTCAAGACTTCATGCTGGTTTTACAAGCTCTAATAAAAACTTTACCTCTTTTGTTAATTTTGAAAGTATAGTCATAATTTCCATGGCCAAACCAAATAATTTCCTATTAGAGATTTTCTTTTATCCACTAAGGAATATGTTATTTGTTGGATACTTTCCCACTGAAGTCATATTAAAATCGAAAACTCGTTCACTGCATGTGGATACAGTATCTCAAAGGTAGCATTTAAGTTGAATTCTCCTCCAAGAGAAGCAGAAGGAATTGAATATACTAAGGAAAGAGGTCTCAGAAGAAGCCAATTCTTACCTTGGAGTTCTAGTTCCACCAACTCAGAGGCAAAGTATTTACATTATTAACGCTACCCAATCTGTGGTAGTTTATTATTATAATTACTAGAAAACATGAGGAATCTATAAGACATGAAAAGTCATTGACGCTTGGGGTCCATGACTCATCTCTATAATTCTAGTGTTTAAGAAGGATGAGACTTGAGGGATAATGGTTTTCAGGCTGGTAGGAAAGTTCATGAGATTCTATCTCCAAATAACTACATGGTTCTTATTGTAGATTTACTACTATTAGCAAACAAACTGAGAACATGAGGTATGTTCAAGCCCCAAACTGGGAGAAAGAAAAAATTCTTAGAAGAATACTATGAGAAACAGAGTTATGAATAGGAAAGCAGAAACAAAAAACATAAACTTAATGATATAGACAAAGCTTCCCAATGTGAAATATGGCACAAAATGTAATATTTAGGGTTTTCCTTCTTATATAGTAGAAACAAATGGTATGTCTACTTGAAGAAACTAAAGTTTAAAACTGTATGCAATAAATAATGACATTACTTTATATTTCCATAATTTAACTTGTTTCCCCACAAATTTATAGAATAGTATAGCTATGGAAAAATCAATAAATATTGCATTTTCATATAGGATTACATATCCTTGCAAGTGTTGTCTAAAATTGATCTACATTAAAATCATTGTCATTGATATCCTTCTCAAGATTCCAAATGCTTATAATTTCAGCAGACCTTCCAAAAAACTCATACCCCATACATAATTTTTAGTTTGTTCATGCATTCTTAGGAACATAAACATATGGCACAAAATATTAATTACCTTTATCTGCTGTCATTAATTTATTATAACTAATACAATTAAGTAAATACCCTGAGAGAAAGAAGATTCTTCCTTTTAAATACATGCTTGCAGGCACACACACACACACACACACACACACACACACACACACACACACACACACACACACACACACACCCCACACACACACACTCATACTCACATATTTACCAATCTAACTTAGGTTAGATTCCTGACATTGGGTATGAGAAAATGATCTATCTAATAATAAACTTCCTTGCCCAGTCATAATATACATTCATAATTCCACACATACAAAAAAACTAGATCATTCAAAATAATGAGATTATTTAACAGAACCACCCAGCTCCTAAGCCCTCTAATCCCTGATTTCATTCATTCATGACAATGCATTTTTCATATCACATTTAAAAACTTTTTGAGTCTCTCTGATCAGCAGACACAAATGTGCTATCATATAATAGAAAATGTAGGTAAAATTACTTGTCCCTAGGTAATCTTTTATATATCTTAAAGAGTTCTATGTCCTTCTTGCAGAGCCTGTTCCGGGTATTTTGCCCTAATGTCTAATATTAAGTTACACAGAACATACCATATTCCTTAATTCATTTTCCCTAAAGGTTATGCTATGTAGTTGACTCTGATTTTTTGCTTATTCTAAATTAAATTTTATCAACCAGTTGAATTATTGTTTATGTTACGCCTAAAACATTTGAAATATCAAAAAGAACTAGAAATTCACCTTGGCAATGATTTCTGAATGGCAGTTATGTTTGTGGGGAGGTAAAGGACTTGAATTATCTAGAGTGCCTTAAAACTGGCACTGTTATTTAAGGACTGATCACGTAGTAAGCTTTTAAAGTGTGTCTTCTTATTTCATGTAGGACAGTAAAAGTATGCTTTTCATCACATTCTTACCTGCACAGAACTAGAATTATTTCCTTTGTAGAGTTTGTACTGAAAAGTCTGACTTAAAGAGGCACAATAAAGAACTAAATAACTCCATTACAGACTAGCAACCACCTTTTGAGGTACGGATTATAAAAAGAACCATGAATTTGACCCAGAAATGCCACCGAAAAGAAAACAATTGCCAGGCAACTAAAACATATATAATCCTTGGGCAAGCCACAGGAATTTTCTCTGGATACATCAACCAAACACTAGGTGGCCATACGAGACACCGTGACTCAGTGGCCAGGTGGTACCCATCAATAACAAGTCAGTATTAATAATAACCAATCATGTATGTGTAGCTTAATTTGCTTAAAATATTAGCCAATCATATAATTTCTCATGTAACATTCCCTTAAGGTTGTTTATTCAATACTATAAAAACTGTACTGATTCTATGCTCGGGGCCTCTTAGTGTCACCAGTTACCGAGTGCATGGAGGACCAAGCTTGAATTTGCAAATAAACCACTCTTGTCACTTACATTGATCTTGGGTTTCTGGTGGTCTTTGGAGGAGGTATAACAGGTGGGGGGCTCATCCGGGATAAACCCATAAACCCACCCAGATACCTGATCAGAGAGTAGCAAAGAATGGCTGGTAAGTTAAGGCTTTGCCACTTTGTAACTGTCTGGGGTCTTTATGTCCTGCAGGATTGGTATTGGAGTTGGCAAAAAGTCCTGTTGGATAAGGCAGCCAACTGGACTGGTGGGAGAGGTCCCCCGGTTCCCCGGGAAGGTAAACTATCCACTAGTGTGGACACTTGGGCCTGTTTGTTGTCAGAAACTTTCTTTCCGATAGTTTACAAGGGAGACTGTCCACTAGTGAGGACATTTGGGATTTATCCTGTCTATAATCCTTCACTTTCTGACTGACAGTCTACCATTTCCTCACTCAGGTTCATCCGGAGATGGATGTCAAGAGACTCTGTCTCCCTTTGAGGCTGTTAGTCTTCGCTTTGTTTTTTTGTCCAATAATAACTACTTTCTCTTTCAGACCCCCTTATTTTTCCACCTCGAAGGGTGAAATCTGGCCTAGAAAGATTGGCCCACGTGAAGCAAAGCTGGGGTCAGGTAATCTATCGGATGCCACTGCTAGAATATCGCAAAGTGTCTCTGTCTACCCCTTTGGGATCTTAGACAAACCAGTTAGTCCAAACTTTACACCTTGGGACATTGTTAGCTCTGTCCTTAACATTCTTTAAATTAGTGGTTAGGAAGGTAAGGGGAGTGTGAGGTGAATTCTGGTTCTGACCCATTTCAATGTATATCAATCCACACATAAGACCAGAGGAAAGGAGAAAATTAATTACAATTGTCACAAAATGAAATAGCCGATGCTTTCAGCAATTTGGGATATGACCACAACTCAAAATGTCCCAAGGAGTAATAAAGCCCCATGGAAAACTTTCGAACAAAACTTCATGGACCACCCAAAGAACAGTGGATCTGGTGACGGGACGAGTGTCTCACTCATTTTTAGTTATCCCAGAGAGCCTTTATCCCTTATTAGGAAGAGACTTGTTGACTAAGGTCGGGGCACAGATTCACTTCTATCCAGAAGGCTTCCAGGTGACAGATGCCCATGGGAGACCAATACAAGGGCTGACTCTACGCCTGGAAGACGAGTACCGGTTGCACCAATCACATCAGGCTCCTCACAAAGAAATCACCTACTGGCTGGAAAGGTATCCAGAAGCCTGGGCAGAGACTGAAGGAGTGGAACTAGCGAAGAATAGACCAGCTCTATTCATTGAGGTAAAGCCAGGAGCTGACCTAGTCAGGGTCTGGCAGTGCCCTATATCCATGGAGGCACGGGTGGGAATAACACCCCACATTAGGTGTCTGCTAGAACTGGGTATACTGCGGCCCTGTCAGTCGGCATGGAACACTCCCCTGCTATCAGTCTGTAAGCCCCACTCCAATGAATATAGGCCAGTGGAGGACTTAAGGGAGGTAAACAAATGGGTAATGGACATTCACCCTACTGTACCCAACCCCTACACACTCCTGAGCACCCTTCCTCCTGAAAGGCAGTGGTACACAGTATTAGATTTAAAAAATGCCTTTTTCAGACTACCCTTGGCAGCTAAAAGCTAAGATCTCTTCTCCTCTGAGTGGACAGATGTAGAAAGAGATATTAATGGACAGCTGAACTGGAAAAGAGTTCCTCAAAGATTTAAAAACTCACCAACATTCTTTGACCAAGCCCTGCATGAGGACAGGTGAAGCTAGGGGAAGCCACCCTAGCTTGACTTTGTTGCAATATGTGGATGACTTATTAATTGCTGCTAAAACTGAAAGAGAATGCATCCGAAGAATGGAGGATTTACTCCAGACTTTGGGAAGCCTTGGTTTCTTGAGTGTTGGCCAAGAATGCTCAAATCTGCAGATCAGAGGTAACTTATCTGGACTATTTATTGAAGGGGGGCAGCAGTGGCTTACAAAAGGAAGAAAAGAAATTGTCCTTAAAATTCCAACACCCCAGTCTCAGCACCACGTAAGAGAGCTTTGGGGCTCAGCAGGCTTTTGTTGTCTGTGGATTCCTGGGTTTGCAGAGTTGGCTAAACCCCTTTATGGGGCTACCAAAGAAAAGCAGCTGTTTTCATGGATGGAGTAGGTTGAACAAGCCTTTGAACAGATAAAAACTGCCTTATTGTCAGCCTCAGCATTAGGACTCCCTGATACAGCTGAACAATTTAATTTGTATGTGGATGAACATAATGGGATTATGAAAGGAGTCCTAAGCCAATATCTAGGCCCGTGGAGCAGACCAGTAGCCTACTTATCAAAGAAATTAGACCGGTGGCAGCAGGATGGCCACCATGCCTGAGAATGAAAGTGGCTACTGCTCTAATGGTAAAAGATGCAAATTAACTATAGGGCAGGAACTGTATGTGACCACGCCCATGCTATTGAGAGTGTGTTAAAGTAGCCACCAGATCCATGGCTCAGCAATGCCTGACTAATCCATTACCAAGGACTGCTACTCAGTCCTCTCAGAATTAATTTCCTGGTTCCCGCAGCTGTCAACCAAGCGATTTTTCTACCAGATCCAGACCTAGACATGTCACTACATGATTGCTCGGAGATCCTGGCGCAAGTCCGTAATATCCAAGAGGACTTAAGAGATCAGTGTTACCAGATGCTGAACTTGTGTGGTTTACAGATGGAGCAGCTGTGTTCATCAAGGACACAGGTATGCGGGAGCAGCAGTAATGGCTGAGACTGATGTGGTTTGGGCCGAACCTCTGCCCATAGGCACGTCAGCCTAGAGAGCCAAATTAATAGCCCAAGTACTAACACTAGGAAAGAAGAAAAGACTAACTCTGTATAGTGATAGTCAGTATTCCTTTGCAATGGCTCATATACACAGAGCTATCTACAAAGAAAGAGGATTACTGACAGCATAGGAAAAGTCCATCAAAAATAAAGATGAAATTTTGGCCTTAATTGCTGCTCTTTGGTTGCCTAAGAAGTTGGCCATTGTTCATTTCCCTGGACATCAAAAACTTAAAGATGCTGTGAATAAAGGCAATAACCTGGCCGACAGAACTGCCCGGAAATGACAACACAAAGAGACTCTATAATGATGATAAACCTGCCAGACCCCAGTGCAAGAACTCTCCTGGACACTCCTACATCAACCACGGAAGATTTAAAATGGATTGATCAACTAACAATGGCACAATGCCTGAATGGTTGATGGAGAGACTATAAGAGCAACATTGTCTTGCTTGAACAGTTAGGGAGTAAAATACTACTGAAAATGCATTGAGCACCCACATGGGTGGGAGGAAGATGCAAGACCTGGTGAGAAATACTGATCTTAGGGTCAAGAATAGACATGCTAAAATAGAACAGATTGTCAGGGACTGTAAGGCATGTCAGCTGTCTAATGCAGGGAAAATTCAGGCAGGACCAGGCAGTCAGATAAGAGGAGATAGACCAGGAACCTACTGGCAGGTGGACTTCACAGAAATCAAACCTGGCAAGTATGGATATAAATATCTATTAGTTTTCCCTTTTCAGGATGGGTAAAAACCTTTTCTACAAAGCATGAAACAGCACAGGTGGTGGTTAAGATGTTGCTGGAAGAAATCTTACCCAGGTTTGACTTCCCTAGCATGATAGGATCAGATAATGGAACAGCCTTTGTGTTGAAGGTAAGTCTGGGAATTGCTAATGCTCTTGGAGCAGATTGGAAACTGCATTGCGCTTATAGATGCCCAAAGCTCAGGACAGGTAGAAAGGATGAATAGAACTGTAAAGTAGACCCTGACCAAATTGACCATGTTGACTGGTGGTGAGTGGGTAACTCTCCTTCCCTTTGCCTTATACAGAGTACGAAACTCCCCTTTGAAAATTGGTCTTTCCCCCTATAAAATTGTGTTCGAAATGCCCCCTCCCATAATTCCTAATTTTCAGAGCAGTTTCTTAGGGAAGATGATGACTCTGAACTTTTGTTTTCTCTCAGGGTCCTGTACAGGACCCGCCTTTATGTCTGGCCTAGAATGACTGTGCTGTACGAGTCAGGCCCTCCACTGATCCCACATCACTTCCACCGCCGGGACTGGGTCCTGGTGAAAAGACACCGACAGGAAAACCTGGAACCGCGGTGGAAAGGACCTTTGTGGTCATCTTGAAGAATCCAACTGTCCTCAAAGTCGACAGCATCGCTACCTGGATCCACCATTTGCATGCGAAGCCTGCAGATCCCATAACCGATTTTGGAGAGAACCCAGAGTGATAAGTCTCAATTTCCAAAGACAATCCTTAAAGCTCAAATTGAGCTGTAAAAAAGACTAAGTCATGAAATGGTTGTTGACGTATACCTTACTTGGAAATTGTATTGACATAATAGTGGGTGTCTGCAATCCTAATCGCCCATATAATTGGGCTTGGATTATTAGTAATCAGGTAATTGACAAACGTTTCCCTCTGGCTGTGAAAGAGGGACCCTCACTATGGTTTCGAGACAGGCTTACATTTAATTTGTGCCAGCTCCCTGAGGGAGTATGGAAAGGACCTAGGCTTGTTGAGTGTAGATGGAGACACTGGTATGTTTGCCCAGGGGAAGGAAGGACTAGTAATTGTGGAGGACCAGAGGATTTTTACTGTAAGAGCTCGGGCTGCAAAACAAGTACCTCAGGAAAATGGAAAGGAAAAGGAAGAGACCGTGTTACTTTTACTAAATCAGGGCCAGTGGGCATCCAGTTTAATGGGATGCCTATGCACCAACAAATTAGGGTTCCCCAGGATTCTGATGCCTGAGTGAAAGTTCGGTTCACAGACAAGGGCAAACAAGTCCTAGGATGGGAATTAGGAAAGACTTGGGGACTAAGATTTTACCGATGTTGAAAGACTCACAATGGCACACTTAGAATTCTACAGACAATTGCCACAGTAATGGGACCAAACACTGTTTTAAGACTGGCTTCTGCCACAAAAGCCAAAGCAAGTGTAAAGAAAAAGCCCTAGTCTGTAGTGACCCCATCTCGTCCGAAAAGAGGAGACCCCCTCAGGGAGAACATCCTCTTGCAGGAGGATTCTCTATGGCAGCTGTTGGTTCAAACTTGTAATGTAATCAATCAGACCTGGCCTGATATTACCAGTACATGTTGGATGTGTTATGATATGAGACCCCCATTTTATGAGGGTATTGCAGGGGTACAGAATGTAACTAAAACAAGTAAATCATGCAGATGGGAATAAAAAGAGGCAAAACTTACCCTAAAGGCAGTTATAAGACAACAGTTATGTGTATGACGAGTACTAACTAATTTTACTCACTTATGTAATCAGACCCAAAAATGGACTCCTGAGGAAGCTTATCGATTACCTCTCCAAGATGTTTGGTAGACATGTTCAACTGTCCTAACCCCTTTTGTGCATTGGAGGTTTCAAATAGGACAAACAGCTTTTGTGTCATGGTGCAACTCATCCCACGACTACTTTACAATTCTCTGGAAGACAAGATGATAAAAATGTCCACAGCAAGCTACTGGCCACGAAGAGCTAAAATAGAAATAATAACAGCCGTGACTATCGTGGCCCTGGTGGGCTTAGCTGGAGTAGGGCCTCGAGTAGCATCCCTGGTTACTCAGAGAACACCCTACTCTAACCTTTGTGCTTCTATAGATGAGGATATCAAAAACCTGGAATGTTCTACAGCCTACTTTCAAAAATCTCATGATTTCTTACCTGAGGTGGTGTTACAAAACAGGCAAGGGCTGGACTTAATTTTCTTACAGCAAGGAGGTCTATGTGCTGCCCTAGGGAAGAATGTTGCTTCTATGCAAATCACTCTGGAGTTGTAAAAGAATAAGGGAACAGCAAGAAGGATGGTTTGAATCATGGTTTAATTATTCCCCTTGGATTACTACATTAATATCCACTCTGTTGGGTCCCATTTTCATTCTAGTGCTTGTGTTTACTATAGGGCCTTGTGTTGTAAATTGATTAGTGATGTGTGTTAAGAAACGAGTCAATACTGTACAAATGATGGTCTTGAGAACGCCATATCAATTAATCCCTGATAAAAGACATAACTCAGGCCCGTAAGGACAATGATTAGCCTTTCAGGTGCATAATAGAAACGGGAGAATGAAGAGTCTAAGACTTAAAGAGGCACAATAAAGAACTAACTCCATTACAGACTAGCAACCATCTTGTGAGGTACGGATTATAAAAAGAACCATGAATTTGACCCAGAAATGATATAGAAAAGAAAACAATTGCCAGGCAACTGAAACAAATAATCCTTGGGCAAGCTACAGGAATTTTCTCTGGATACATCAACCAAACCCTGGGTGGCTATACAAGACACGGTGACCCAATGGCCAAGTGGTATCCGTCAATAACAAGTCAGTATTAATAATAACCAATCATGTATGTGTAGCTTAATTTGCTTAAAATATTAGCCAATCGTGTAATATCTCATGTAACACTCCCTTAAGGTTGAGTATTCAATACCATGAAAACTGTACTGAGTCTATGCTCAGGGCTTCTAAGTGTCACAGGTTACCGAGTGTGTGGAGGACCAAGCTTGAACTTGCAAATAAATGACTCTTTTTTCACTTACATTGATCTTGGTCTCTGGTGATTTTTGGAGGGTCTCCATTCCAGGTATAACAATGCCCTGCTGCTACTGTAGTGAAACCCACAAACAACTGCACAGTGGTATTAGCTGCTTTCGATATTGAAATTTTCTTCCAGTAGCCTTAGTGATTTGAGCCCAGATTTATGGGATAGTCACATAGTACACAATTGCAAAGCACCAGAATATACAAAGTCAAAATGCAAAATGAGGTTCAATTTTTTTCTTTATTGTTTCACTTTTTTCCTTCTTTTTTTTCTTTCTTTTTTAATTGTGAAAATACGTTACAGAGAGGTTACCATTAGATGGGCAAGGTAATAAGTGCATTTCTTAACAAGCATTGTTGCCTCTTCCATTGTTACCCCTTCGCAGCCTTTCCTATGCCCAACCCAGACCCCCTCCGCCAAAGTTCTAAAGTTCGTTTTTCAACAAAATGGCTTGTACATCTCTTTATTCCAATGGGTCCACCTTTATCACTATTTAAACAATAAGTTTTTTTTTCCTCCCCCTCCACAAAGTATACCAACATCAAATACAGTGAAAACAGTGGTTATACCATGGGGAAGAGACATACAAAGCAACAAAGAAATCATCTTATAAATATGTTAGAAACAATAGCAAGAAAGAAAAAAAATTTTGAATCCTTATTTTGGGGTCCATTTTTTCTAACATAAACTTATCTGACCGATTCTGCTTGTCTCAGACAAATACTAGTTGCAAATAAGTGAAAGCATGGGACCTATGTTTCTTTGGGCCTAGCTTAATTCAGCCTTGGAAGAAAACAATAGAGTCATTTTTTTAAAATTCATTCTCTTTTAAGGAGCTAGATCCTGTTTATTTCTCATTATTGTTGATATGACAAATAAATTTACCAGATTTTTCAAATAAAATAGATACAAAATGACATATTTAGTAACAAAATAAAGCTAAACATTTGAGTGATATTTTTATTTAGTTCTGTTCTCAGTTATGCTGAAATAACATTGAGATGAGACAAGCATATGTGTAAATTGACATGTATCAATCACACAGAACTCTGGAATCTTTGGGCTTTGATTTCTATATCAACGTCACCTAGAAAAAAAATTATCACTTGCTTCATGTCTTAAGTAACATACTTAGTACAAGTTTTATTAATTTTACCAATATATTTCATAATCTATGGAATAGATGCATTACATAAGGATTTGATTTCTTATTTCCACTGAATTGATATTACGTTTATTTTATTTTTTCACACATAAAATAATGACATTCTTCAGGATAAAACATGCCTGTTTTTCATTTTTATTGCCAAAATTGAACTATAAGGCACTTTGTAAATTTAACTTTAAATCTGAACTAAAGCAAGATATTCCAGCACTTATCCAATTATTCCTATTGAAAGGTTAAAGTTTGAGGCAGTGACCACCACATGTTGCCTCCTGAGCCTCAGTACTCCCAAGAAGACTTGGAGTGGATAAAGAAAATTCCCATGGCCTATAAACCCCCAGAGAGAGAAGGAAACAAAGACTCGTAGAAAACTGGGGAGGGAACCCGAAGAATGCAGGACTTGCTCCGACACTCAGAAGTAAAAATTAGGCAAGGAAATCAACTTATTGAGGACATTGTTAAAAATTGTAAAGCCTTTCAGCTCAACAATGTCCCTAATGAACCCGTTACAAAAGGAGATAGGCCTCCATGGAGATAGGCCAGGTGTGCATTGGAAAGTAGACTTCACAGAAATTAAAACTGGAAAATTTGGATACAAATATTTGCTAGTTTTGTAGATACTTTTTCACGGTGGGTTGAAGCCTACCCAACAAAGCATGAGACTGCGAACGTTGTGACTAAGAAGATCCTGGAAGAAATCCAACCCAGGTATGGCTTCCCATCCACTCGGACAAAGGACTGGCCTTTATCTCAAAAGTAAGTCAGGGAATATCTGTGGTACTGTGGATGGATTGGAAATTGCGCTGTGCTTATAGACCCTAGAGTTCAGGACAGGTAGAAAGAATGAATCCGACTCTAAAAGAGACCTTAACTAAATTGAACTTGGAGAGTGGCACAGACTGGGTATCACTCCTTCTTTTTGCCTTATTTAGAATAAGAAATTCACTCTATCGGCTTGGCTTTAATCCTTTTGAAATAATGTATGGACACCCTCCACTCATAATCCCTAGCCTTCAGACTGAATTGCTTGCTGATTTGGATGATACTGAATTTCTGTGTACGCGTGACTATTTACAGCTGGTGCATAAGAGTATGGGGCCCCAGCTTAGAGCATTATATGATTCTGCTTCTATTCCTACCCCACATTTGTTTAAACCAGGGGACTGGGTGTTTGTTCGAAGGCACAACTTGCGATCTCTGGAACCATGGTGGAAGGGACCTTACATGGTGCTACTGGCTACACCTACTGCCCTTAAGGTGGATGGCATTGCTGTTTGGATCCACTGTTCCCACACCAGACCAGCTGACCCCTTTGTCTGGACGACTGTGGGGAAACATGGGAAGTCTCCAAGCATCCTACCCAACCACTCCTGAAGAAAAAAAAAATGGACTGATTGTTATTGGTATACTCTTTCAAAATCAAGAGCTGTTGGAGTTTAGTTTTGAGCCAGAGCCACAAGATTGTGGCTCAGGACCATAAGTCAAGGGAGGGAATGAAAGGTTAAAGTTTGAGGCAGTGACCACCATGTATTGCTTAGCAAAGCAAAACGTGGTGGTAATCAAAACACCTGGTTGATTGTGTGCTTATATAAGACCTGCAAATCCTTAGCTCGGGGCTCTCCTCCTAGGCTCCACTGTGTCGGAGTGTAAGAAGAGGCCCAAGCTGCCGCCCGTTTAAATAAAACAGCTGTGGAGTCTGACTCTCGGTGGTCTTCTTGTGGGGGGTCCTGCGACTTTGTCATTACACTATAGACTTGGATATAACTTATTTTTGAATGGTAGGAAATTCATATTATACCTACTCTCTATAAAATATTTAAGAAATAAATGATCATGATAATATTAATTTTCCTTCAAGTAGAAAGAAAGAACCTCACTATAGATGACAAAAACTTGAATGTAGATGCCATAAAGTTTATGAAAAATTCAAGTCATTATGAGATAGATGAAATAGTCATTTTTGAAGGTCACAAAATGAAATCTCTTGAAGCTTTCTTATCTGGTAAATAAAATGTATTTGCACTCAAATATTTCATTCATCTCTCCAGCAATGGTATAACCAAACCAGCTTCATGCCAAATAGCTTCTCTGATTAATTCAAGTCAATATTTAGGAACAGAAGTTATTGAAATGTGTAGAAATATCTACCCACCACTCTAGAAATTAAATCTGAAGTCATAAAGGATTGGGATTAATAATTAGCTTTCATTATATTGCCTTAAAGAAGTGAACTCTTTTAAGTGGGCATAGTTGTAGAGATTTGGTCACTGAGAACTTGTGATCAAAGAGGATGTTAAGATCAAGTCCTTTCCTCCTCTTCCTTCTTTTCCTTCTCTGTTTCCTTCTCCTTTCCCTTCTCCTTTTCCGTCTCACTCTTTCTCTTCCCCTCCTCCTCTTTTTCCCTCTCCCACTCCTATTCCTCCTCTTCTTTACTTCCTGGCTTCCATGAATACACACATTCCATCACATGTTCCTGACATGGGGTACTGTGCCACCACCAACCAAAAGCAAGGAGGATAAGAAACATAAAATGAAATGTATAAAATCAGAAGCCAAGATTAATCTTTCCCCAATTTAAGTTAATTTTATAAAGTATGTTGTCATATTGATAGGAGACTGACACAGCATGCTCTCACTTATTATAAGGGATAAGATTTACTGGAAAAAAATCTGACCAACATCACCCAAATAAATTATTGATTAAATTAATATTAGATTAGGAAAAATGTACTTTAAAGTGTCAGATATACTTCAAAAAGGGGCAAAAAATCACCTTTATGGTTTACTATGAAAAGACAATAGAATTCAATCTATTCCTCAAGGAAATTGACCTATATTTGGCAGTATTGTCAATTTCATAAATGATGTAAAAAGACTGAAGAACACATTTCAACTCAATCGTGTGATATAAAATTTACTCTGTCCCCTGTATTCTATCCATGTCTGGTTCCTAAAGTGATTTGTATTTTATTCTAATCATATTTTTAATTAACTTTAAGTAATTGTATGGGAGTTGCTGTTTGACAAAGCAGTTTATGAATAGTGTTTAGTGTGTTTTTTTTTTCTTTTTTGGCTTCTGAGGTTTGAACTCTGGGTCTGGGCGCTGTCCCTGAGCTCCTTTGCATGAATATTAGAACTCTATCACTTGAGGCATAGCAGCACTATCAGATTTTTCTGAGATTTAATTGGAGATAGGAATCTCTCACAGACTTTTTTGCCTGAGATGGCTTCAAACCTCAATCCTCAGCCTCCTGATTATTGAGGATTACAGGTGAGCAGCTAGTGCCTGGCGTATACAATGAAGCTTTCTTTTGGTAGTCCTGGGGCTTGAACTCAGGGCTTTGGCAATGCCCAAGAGCTTCTTTTCCTCACTCTAACACTCTACACCTTGTGTCATATTGCCAAGTCCAGCTTTTTAAAAATTATGTAGTACTGAGGAATCAAACCCAAGGCTTCACACATGCAAGGCAAGCAGTATACTACTAAGCCATATTCCATGGCCAATACAATGCACCTTGATGATCATTATCCTTCATCCTTCTCAATCCTATCTCATCCCTCAATTTACATAATTTTGTAAAATATTCACTTACTTGCAATGTTATATATTGTCACTCAGAAAATATATAACTGATTATACTTTATTGCTAGTTTTATTCATCAACATACTAAAGTTATGCATTACAGATTTCTGGGATTTGAAATTCTAAATTTGCACACACTACTATTCAGATTCACACATTACTAGTATAAAAATTTTCCTCAGGTTTATGCAAATGCACTCTGTAATTCTTTAATAAAGTACAATGATTCTTAAAATGTTAAAGAGTTGGAGTAAGAACATCAGCTTCAGTTCTAGAACATTTTGTCATCACTACCCTCTCAAAATACTCCAATATTTATTAGTAGTCACTTCCTGTCATCATTTCAACCTACCTCCTCTTGAGCAGCTATTATTTCATATTCTACTTCTACAGATGTGCCAATTTTAAAAAGCTCACATTATTATAAAATGTAGTCTATCCATTTCTTGCATGTAATATTACTGTTTCCAAAGTAATACCATGTAAGTTTTTCTCATGGATGGAGTATATTGTTTTGTATGCATGTGAATAATTATATAACATTCTCATTGGACATTTCAATATTTTATCATATGTTATTGTAAAAGGTTTTGCTATGTATATTCCTGTATATGCGTCTCATTGGTTATACGTTGAAATATATTTTGTATATAAAATTATGATTCAAAATGCTGGATCAAACTGGGCGTCAGTGGCTCATACTTGTAATCTTAGCTACTCAGGAGGATGAGATCTGAGGATTAAGGTTCAAAGCCAGCCCGGGCAGCAAAGTCCGTGAGATTCTTATCACCAATAAACTACTAGAAAACCGAAGTGGCGCTGTGGCTCAAGCGGTAGAGCGCTCTCCTTGAGCTGAAGAGTGCAGGGACAGTGCCCAAGCCCAGACTTCAAGCCCCACGACAGAGCAAAAAGAAAACAAGAAATACGCTGGATCATAGAAGCAACTCTATGTGTAATATCTTAAAGATTGCCAGTATGTTTAACACACTGACTCTATCATTTTAAGTGACAAGCACCAATGTATAAGAATTCCAATTTCTACATAGTGGTTGTACAGTGCAATCTCATTGTTGTTTCTATTTCCACTAATCTCTATATGTATGCAATGTCTAGGTATGTTCCTATGTTGTTATATTAATAAAGAGATATGTATTTCAATTTTTTGATAATTTATTCACGATGGTTAATTTTTTTCATTGGTATTAATATGCTCTTAATATATTTCTTTTTTTATCTTTTTTTAATTTAATTTTATTTTATTTGAGAACATACTGTACAGAGGGGTTACAATTACATTGGCAGGATAATGCATACATTTCTTACCAAGCATTGCAGCCTCCTCCTTTGTTTACCTTTCACCTCCCTTCCCAGCCTCCCCCCCTCCGCCCCACCCAATCATACCCCCTCCCCCCACACATACCGACATTATAAAGCTTGCTTTGATGACATTTTGTAATTCTCCTTGTTGCAAGAGGTCCACCTGAATCCTTAAACGACTTGTTTGTCCCCATCTCCTCCACATGTTATACTGACATAAAATAAAGTGAAAGCGGGGGTTACACTGTGGGGGAGGGACATACAAAGCAACAATCTTATAAATGCGTTAGAAACACATGCATGAAAGAAATGAAAACATTAAAATACATATTTAAGGGTTCGTTTTCCTAACATCACATTATCTGACCTTTTCCGCTTGACTCATACCTATACTAGGTATTGCAAATAAGGGAAACCATGGGACCTATGTTTCTTTGGGCCTAGCTTACTTCACTTAACATAATTTTTTCCAAGCCTTTCTATTTCCTAACAAATGGGGACATGTCATTCTTTCTGATGGAAGCATAGAATTCCATTGTATATATATACCACATTTTCTTGATCCATTCATCTACTGAGGGGCTTCTGGGTTGGTTCCATATCTTAGCTATGGTAAATAATGCTGCAATAAACATAGTTGTGCTGGTAGCTTTAGTGTGGTCTTGTTTGTATACATTTGGGTAAATGCCCAAAAGTGCGATTGCTGGATCATAGGGGAGATCTATGTGTAGTCTTTTGAGGAACCTCCATACTGCTTTCCAAAGTGGTTGAACAAGTTTACATTCCCACCAACAATGAAGTAGAAGAGGCAATCCAAAAATTCATATGGAACAATAAAAGACCCCGAATAACAAAAACACTTCTCAACGGAAAGAACACTGCTGGAGGAATATCAATAACAAATTTCAAACTCTACTATAAAGCCATAGTAATCAAAACAGCTTGGTATTGGCATAAGAACAGACCTCAGGACCAATGGAATAGAATTGAAAACCCAGAAATGAACCTACAGACCTATAGCCATCTAATCTTCGATAAGGAAGCTAAAACAATAGAATGGAAGAAAGACAGCCTCTTCAGTAAATGGTGCTGGCAAAATTGGTTAACTACATGTAGAAAACTAAAGCTAGATCCTTATATATCACCCTGCACCAGAATCAACTCCAAATGGATCATAGACCTTGAACTCAAAGCAGACACTCTGAAAACATTACAGGATGGAATAGGAGAAACCCTAGGTCTCCTTGGCTCAGGCCGAAATTTTCTGAATAGAGACCGGAAACACAACAAATGAAAGAAAGGTTGGACAAATGGGACTGCATAAGGTTGCAGAGCTTCTGCAGGGCAAATGACATAGCTAGCAAGATCAATAGAAAGCCCACGGATTGGGAGAAGATCTTTACTAGCCATACAACGGACAAGGGTCTCATATCTAAAATATACTTGGAACTCAAAAAATTAAACCACCCAACAACAAATCCTCAAAGAAACAACTGCCCAATAAATAAGTGGGCGAAAGACTTAAAGAGAAGCTTCTCTGAAGAAGAAAGAAGGATGGCCAATAGACACATGAAGAAATGTTCAACATCCCTAGCCATAAAAGAAATGCAAATCAAAACAACATTGAGATATCACCTCACTCCAGTTAGAACAGCTAAAATCAAGAACTCTAACAACAACAGATGCTGGAGGGGATGTGGACAGAAAGGAATCTTAATATATTTCTGATTCAATGATTTAAGTAAACGAATATGCATACACACTATGTATACATGTGCATATATCCATACTTATATGTGTATACATACAAATGCCTATATATGTATACATATATGAATATACATATGTGTATATACATATATATAGGTATATATGTATATTATTATTTTCATTTCTCTGCAAGTTATCATTGTACTATATTTGCCAAACATGTCCTTTATTGATTTTACTTCATTTTATTTTATGGTTAAGATGTACAGAGGGGTTACAGTTACATGAGTAAGGCAATGAGTACATTAATTGTTGATCATTGTTACCCTTTCTCTTCCTTGGGTTGTCCCACTATCCCTTCCCTCCCCCAGCTCTCACATTCCTATCAACCCACCCCTTACTGCATGAAGTGGTATAGTTCATTTCCAATATACTGTCTTGTGAGTATATTTGTTGCAATGTGTCATCCTGTGTCCTTGTTTCACCGTTTTGTAATTCTTCTTCCCCTCCCCAGATTAGACATGTATATACAAGATGCAGGGTATCAAAACTGAGTACAGTGACAACAGGGGATATGCCATAGGGGAAAGAACATACAAAGGAAACAACAAAAAAATGAATAAAATGGCATTGTACATTTACAACAGTAACAATAAAGACAGAACACTCAAACATGTCATTTATTGCCCAGGTAATTATTACAGTTAATGTTCTTATCATTTTTGGAACTTTGCAAAATGTTTGGTAGCATTCAGTGTGGACTGATACGTTCAATATTTGTTAAATCTATCTACTCATAAGGTACCTGACAGCTCTCTTCTAAAGCAAAAAAGGCAGTCTTCTACAGCTTGGTTCCAAAATATTTGTATTTTTTCCGTGTACTAAGAATACTGACTGAAGCCTGGTGCTGGGGGCTCACACCTATAATCCAAAGTACTCAGTCGGCTGAGATCTGATGATCGCGGTTCAAAGCCAGCCTGGGCAGGAAAAATCCATGAGACTGGTATCACCAATAAACCACCAGAAAACTGGAAGTGGTGCTGTGGCTCCAGCCTTGAGCTGAAGAGCTGAGGGACAACACCCAGGCACAGAGTTCAAGGCCCACGACCACCACTACCACCAATAACAACAACAAAAAGAATACTGACTCAAAAAGCAATAGTATTAAGCAGTCTTAAAGTTAGGCTCAAGTCTGACATTTTGGTATTATCTTAGATGCCAGTAGCCTTCTCATCTAATGAGCCATGTGTCCTCACGATTTTAACCAATTTTCTTAGTTTATTTACACAGTTATTGTAAGTATGTATTTTCTCATCTATCTTTCTTTCAGAATCTGTATATATCCTTTATGTCATACTTGAATACAAATGACTTTGGAAGATATTTATTAATTGATGTATATTAATTGTACGAAGAAATCTTATTGAAATACTTTACACACTCTCATATTGATCAAGGGCCTGATTAACCTGTTTTTTTCTCCATTCCCATTGCCCTTTATTTTTCAACTGTTTTCTGTGAATTCCTTTCTGCTAACTTCACACATCGTCAAAATTATTAAAGTACTGTTCACCCACCGTCTTGAAAATTATACAATGCTGAATATAAAAGCAAAAATCTAGATAAATGGGGACATATAATTTTTGTGGATTGGAGGATAACATTGAGCCAAGATATAAATTGTCTCCTCCTCTATTTATTGGTCATTTGTGGGTTTTGAAATCTGGTCCTGGGCACTGACCCAATGCTTGTCAGCTCAAATGAGTGCTCTACCCATTGAGAAACTCTGGCACTGCTGGTTTTCTGGTGGTTAATTGGACAAAAGAGTCTTACGCACATTCCCGTTCCAGCTGGTTTTGAACCACAATCCTCAGATCACAGCCTCCTATGCAGCTAGGATTACAAGCATGAGCCAACATCGTCCAGCTTCACAGTTTTATTTATGTTTATGACAACTTCTAAAAACACCTGACCAGCACTCTGACTCATTCACAAAGGAAAATAAACTGGAATATATTTCTCTGTCCAACATTAAAGATGTTAGTATAAAATTGTTATATTTGTAGAGGAAAATTGTACAGCTCAATGGGTCTGTACAGCACCAGATTAGCTCCACATAAATATTATCAAGGAATATTTAATAAGGGGTAAAACCAAACATTTGTGGAATGACTTTCTTTTTAATAAGTGGTGATAGGTTAGACAATATTGGGGAGAATTAAAAAGTAAACATTGACTTAAACATAACAATTTATTCAAATATTAACTTCAAGCAGGGTTAAAACGTGGCATATAAAACAAAAGGAGTGATGTAAATGTAAAACAAAGAAAGAGGTCTTGATAATTTTGGAGATGAAGCTTTCTTAAATTTGGCATTAAAATTATAGGCAAGGAAAACAGTATAGTAGAACTCAATGAAAGGGTAAATTAATTTGGTCTGTGAAAGCTCATATACAAGTAGTGAATAGAAGTTGGAAGCAGGTGGCTCATGTATCTCATCCTAGCTACTTGGCAGCCTGTGATTTAAGTTTTGCTGTTTGAAGCCAGCCCTCCACAAAATAAAGTCCTTGAGAATATTATCTCTGATTAATGAGCAAAAAGCCAAAAGTGAGGCATGACTGAAATGGTAAATTTTTAACAAATTGCAAGAAATTTCAGGGACCCTGAGTTCAAGCCCCAAGACCATACATACATGTAGAAAAGTAATAGTAGTAATAGTGATGATGATGATGGTGATGATTATACTGATGATGAGGTGTACCCATAGTCAAGGATAAAATATGTATAAATCTTATACCTGAAGAATGCCTCAAATCTAGATTCTACATAGAACTCTCAAAACCTAATGTTAAAAAAAAAAACATCAATTAGAAACCAGCAAAGTATATCTTGTGAAAAATAAGCATAAGTAAAACATTATCAGTCGCCAAATAAATGCACATTAAAACCAAAATGAAATCTTAAAACATGTATAAGAATTACTTCACATAATACTATAATGACCATACTAAATGTTATCAAGAAACAGAGAAAATGGATGCTGGCAGAAATGTCAAATGGGAAATCCACTTCTGAAAACATTTGACAGGTTCTTAGCATATGAAATAAGCAAATACCCACTTTATAGCACAGGAATTGATCTTTCCAGGCTTTGTCTCATAGAAATAAAATGTAACATTCACCCAAACGTCAAAACACAGAGGATTATAGCAACATTATTTCCTCTAGTCAAAGAAAAGGAAATCAATTCAGGCTTTCTTCAAGTGAATGGGAAACGAATTGTGCTACATTCTCTAATAACAGAACCAAAAGGCAACTCGAGTTAATGCAATAAAAAATTAAGGCATACAATAACTGGGAATAATCTACCATAGATTTGATGGCAATCATGTTTGTTTATTGCATGATCTAAAAGTCGGAGAAAAAAATGTGTTGGTTGCCAGGATAAAACAGGTTTTGGATTTGAAAAAGAGAAGTGGTGGGTTTAATTATAAAAGGGAAACATGAGACAATTATTTTTGGTAAAGAAACGTATCTGTAAATACTGGAAACTAATATAGATTTGATAAAATTATGTTGGACTTAATATGTGCACAAAATAATTAACTGGTCTGCATAAGGTACTTGAGACATATTAATGTCCTATTTGTGATGTCATACTAGAAATGTTTAAATAAGTTGGAAAAAGTATTCAAAGGATTTATCTATGTTCTTATAAGATCATAAATATCCATACTAACCTCGATAGAATTTAATATCTAGAAAACAGAAGTCAATATTGAATGTTTACATTGAAAAATAATGTGGGTCCAAGCTTGAGATGAAATATACCTTGCTAATTAAAAAGCTGAGATTTAGAAGACTGATATGAGGGCCATTTCTGATAAACACAAATTTGTGAGGAACTACAAAAACAAAGAAAGCTAGATATAACGAAATTTCCAGATATCTCACATTTGTGGAACCCATAGGTAAGCGATCATTACTCAAGGGTGGCTTGGCCTGAAAAATAATCTAAGGTGGTTAGAGCCTTAGCAACAAAAATAAGTCTGTAGCATTCTTCCCTATTATAATTAAACCCACTACTTCTATTTGTCCCAACTTGTTAAAACAGGAGTGGTTATAAACAAAAGCACTGGTCTGAAGCCTCAATATAAGGACCTCAGTCTCTGTGGGCCAAAGAGTCTCTAACATGAGGTTTTATTTAAATTAACAAGCATTATTTTAGATTTTGCATAGTGGGATGGTGCATAGTCACAGGCAAGGTCTGCTAAGTCAGGTAATCCAATCTACTCTTTCACAGGTTACCTAACAGCCAGGTTTCAATAAAAATGACTACAATGAGATTGTACAAATGAGACTGTCACGTTTCCCTTTCATGAATCAAAATTCTGTCAAATGATTTCTGTCTTCCAGATGTTTACATATTTCTCATGATCTTTTCTAATATTTTGTCTTCATTATTGATGTTCATATTACACTTTGTTTTTGTCTTGTGTGTATATGCCATTTTTAGGGCTGGAACTCAATGTTTTATGGTCTTCCTTGAATTTATATGGTCTTCCTTGAATTTATACTCACTTCAAATATAATGAAAGCAGGGGTTATAATGTGGAGGAGGGACATACAAAGCAACAAAGAGATAATCTTATAAATGCGTTAGAAACAAATGCTTGAAAGAAAAAAACATTAAAATACATATCTAAGGGTTCATTTTCCTAATAACACATTATCTCACCTTTTCCACTTGACTCATACACATGCTAGATATTGCAAATAAGGCAAACCATGGGACCTATGTTTCTTTGGGCCTGGCTTACTTCACTTAATATAATTTTTTCCAAGTTTATCCATTTTCTAACAAATGGGGCAATGTCATTCTTTCTGATAGAGGCATAGAATTCCATTGTGTATATTTACCACATTTTTTTGATCCATTCATCTAATGAGGGGCATCTGGGCTTGTTCCATATCTTAGCTATGGTAAATAATGCTGCAATAAACATAGTTGTGCTGGCAGCTTTAGTGTGGTCTTGTTTGTAAACATTTGGGTAAATGCCCAAAAGTGGGATTGGTGGGTCATAGGGGAGCTCCATGCGAATTCTTTTGAGGAACCTCCATACTGCTTTCCAAAGTGGTTGAACAATTTTACATTCCCACCAACAATGAAGTAAGGTTCCCTTCTGTCCAAATCCCCTCCAGCATCTGTTGTTGTTAGAGTTCTTGATTTTTGCCATTCTAACTGGAGTGAGGTGGTATCTCAATGTTGTTTTGATTTGCATTTCTTTTATGGCTAGGGAGGTTGAGCATTTCTTCATGTGTCTAGTGGCCATCATTCTTTCTTCTTCAGAGAAGTTTCTCTTTAAGTCATTAGCCCACTTATTTATTGGGCAGTTGTTTCTTTGAGGATTTGTTTTTGGGGGATTTAATTTTTTGAGTTCCAATATATTTTAGATATGAGACCCTTGTCTGTTGAATGGCTAGTGAAGATCTTCTCCCAATCCGTGGGCTTTCTATTGATCTTGCTAGCTATGTCCTTTGCCATGCAGAAGCTCTGCAACTTCATGCAATCCCATTTGTCCAACCTTTCTTTGATTTGTTGTGTTTCCGGGTCTCTATTCAGAAAATTTCGGCCTGAACCAAGGAGACCTAGGGTTTCTCTTATTCCATCCTGTAATATTTTCAGAGTGTCTTCTTTGACTTCGAGTTCTTCAATCCATTTGGAGTTGAAAAATCCTCTATTAATGTTTTACATATCTTGACTAGGATGATTCATGTTGGAGGAGAGGAAAGATATGAAAAAGTTCAAGATTGTTTGACTATTCCCCAACGACATTCTTATTTATCAGCTATAGCAACACAAGTAGCCTTGGTTACTCTTAGAATCATGCCTGTTTACATTTAGAAGCATTATTTTTTACTGGGTTATAAGTTGCAAACCCTTGAGTATTAACAAAAAGTCATTTCCTAAGAGAGGAAAATTGCTGTGAAAACAAACATAAAATATCAAAGACTTAGTATAGTGGAAACTATTTTGTAGCTATATCACATGCTGTAGGTGTAGATTTTGTTTCCCATGGTTCCAGGGGACCCATTTTTGTTATCTTCTTTGTCACTGTCTAGTTATCCTATATCATCTTATACCATCCTGGGATTGCTGTATTTTTTCTGGATTCTCTAATTTCTGTTGGAAAGTTAGGAAGGATGGAAAAATTGAGTTTCTGTTTCTGTTTTACTTTATTTTATAATACTTTAGAAACTGTAACTCAAAATGACATAATCTTTATAATATTAGGAGACAGATTTCATTTCCATATTCTTACCCTAGCCTTATACATAACTTTAGTACTTTGATCCACAAACATGAAAATAAAGTTAGGTTGTTCCTTATTTAAATATTATTTATAATTTGAAGACTTCATTAATGCAAGGCCCTTAGGAATATATCCTTCATACATGTGTACAAACCCAGTGGCAAATTTTTCTTATTCTCAGAAACTAGGACATGTGATGTCTCTATAGTTGCATCAGGAAAAGGCTGTACCTGAGTTAGTTTACTAAACCAAATCTGCTGTAACAAATTTCTACAAATTAATTGGCGTGAATAATCCGTATTTATCATTTTAAAGTTCTAAAGGACAGAAATCTAAAAGAAGTCTCACCACATTAAAATCAAGCCACCTACAGGGCTAAAAGATTTTTTAGATAATTCTAGTGGAAAGGCATTTACAACCTGTTCCGCTTTTCAGAAATTCAGAATCTGGGTTGTCTTTTCCTTTATCTTCTAATGTAGCATCTTTATATCTTTCTGATGGATCTTATCTGATCATTACCCCTTTGAACTACAGCTGGGATTTTAAGTACCCATTTGAGTTATACTTCCCCCATCTGGTAATTATTCAAATTCGTGTGCCTTAGGTAATGAGAGATGAATATTTTACAAATGTATATATATATATATATATATATATATATATATATATATATATATATATAATAGTGCATATCTACATTTGAGGGATTAGACATTTGGGGGATGAGAGACATTATTGGAAGGTATTTTACTGCCAACCACAATGAGTGTCTAGCACTTTTTTCTACTATAACTTGTTATCCGTTCATTAATTTTGAACAACCTACTTATTCAATGAATTATAACTAGAAAATGTTAGTTCCTGAAAGCAATTAATCCTGATTAAAACATTGTCCTGTACTAGAAATCCTAAATGCAAGAGAGCAGCTCCTGAAACAGTTCTGGCACTATCACATTTTATACATTCTGCTACAATCTTCTCTTTTCAAGAGGAGTTGATTGTTATTATTTTGGAATTATGGTTAATATTTATTTGACTGCTATTTTTAACGAATGCACCACCCAATACTGGCTCTCTTTTTGTAACGTTTTGTGTCTAATCTATTTCTGAAACACAGCTATCTGAATTACATGAACTGCTTATTGAAGTTGAATCAGTGTGGAGAGGAAAAGAAAATAGATGTCTCTGTGGGTATGTCACATTAAAAATGTACCTACAAGCTATTTACCTTAAAGTCATCTATTTTTCAATATGTTTAGATTCTGATAGAATTTAGCCGCTCAACTCACACAGTGTTAATGCAGTTTTATTTCATGCCTCTCAAAAGCAAACCACAAATTACTGTTTATTTAAATTGTATTTTTTTAGTTTTAAAATTTTTCTTTAACAAACTATATTTTAAAAAAGTTAGCCAAGGCAAATGGTTTATTAGATATTTAGAGTCATGTTCAGACACTATGGTGGAAGCCAGAAAGAGAAAAAAATCATGTTTTTTTTCTTCCTTGAGGCAGTCTTATTTATTCATCTAATTCTGAAAGAATGAAATTCTTGATTTGAAGCCTTTTGCTTGATATCCACAGCGTGTCATTCTTCCTTTGTTGATAGAAAAATTTGGAAAAAGGATGAGAATTCACACTAGAAAAATGGGAAGAGGAAAAGAGAAATAGAAATCTAGATATTTTGATCTTCCTCATCTCAATCACAAGGTCTGGATAATGATTATGGATATTAGATACAATGGTCTAGAGTGGCTAACCCCATCTATAGAAAGAATATAACCTCATTAGTGATCATATGGAGAATCCTTATTTATAAAAAAAAATGTAATAATTTCCAACAGGAAATGTTATATATTTGCTTAGTTCTTGTTTAGTATTTGTTAAATTCTGATGTGCTATAGTCAACTATCATAAAGGTATACAACAATGGTAAGAAACTAACAACTAACTAACAGCTTAATTCTGCCTGCATTATATATATGAGGCTGTATTTGAGTTTTGCCTCAATTTCACATGCTATATTCTTCCAGTATATAAGTTGAAAAAAGACTCCTTCTGAAAATATGTTATTTTTATAGCTAAGGGAAAACAAGTCAGCTATTAAACACAGACAATGAGACAGAAATCTTCCCCTAGAAATAATCTTTCACCACTTCTGTTTCATTTTTGTAAATTGAAGTAAGTCACATGGCCCATCTTGACAATGCAGAGTAGAGGTAAATCTTACCTACAGGAAGCTGATGCAGGACATACAGTAAAATTCCCAGATATGCAACACTTGAGATAAAGAGGAAAAAAAATAGAACTACAGTACAATCAATCATACTTGCTATCACATGTCTCTGCAGGAAGGAAACTATTATGTTCCTGTGTTTCTGAAATTACTGTGATCTTCAAATCAAGTATTTTATGCTTGAATGTTACAGGAATTAGAGAACATTTTGATCCTGAGACAGCATAAAATCTCAAAGAAAGCTGGAGTAAGCATTTCAATTCTACATTTTGTTCTCCAAGAAAAGAAACCATTTTATAGACAATACTTAATATTTTCTTACCTAGTATCTTTTTTTTTCCAGAAATGGATTTTGTTAATATATGTGATTATCCACCAGAATAAATGTCATCATTTATCTGCATCTTGTACAGACAGAATAGTCAATTAGAAGTAAGTGGGAGTTTATCAGTAGCACTTTTTAAAAATGCAAAAAATGTGGACAGGGAGCCAATATACATATTTTTCCACCACCATATTCCACATCCTCCTTCCTTCCTAGAAAACACACCCTATCAATAAAAACACTTAGATATTTGGCTCGTGACCTTGAAAGTGGAAACAGAATATTAGGGATGTCGGAGATGGTCAATAATGTTTTACATAATAATGTCACATGCAACAGCCTTATGAGTCCAGCAGGCCTTAACACTGTACTTCCTTAGTGATGTGATAGGAATGTCAGCTTTACTGGACTTAGTATTGTTTTCCACTTCCTTTTCTACCACCTGGCCTAAACTATAATACATAGTAATGGAATGAAAAAGTAATGCCATCTTAACCAAGTCCCATTGCGAAATGAGATGTATAAGACGTTATGTTGAAAAACGAACTTTACAACTTTGGCGGGGGAGGGATGGGGAATCAGTGGGCAGGGATGGTAAGGGGAAGGAGGAGGCAACAATGCTTGCTAAGAAATGTACTCTTTACCTTGCTCATGTAATTGTAACCCCTCTGTACGATATTTTCACAATAAGAAAACGTATAAATATAAAAAGTAAGAAAGTTATTTAGGGCTTTGGGAATGTGGCTAAATGGAACAGTTATTGCTTTCCATGAATCAAACCCTAGGTTCAATTCCTCAGTCCCACATAAATAGAAAAAAAAAACTGAAATTTGAGCTGTGCCTCAAGTGGTGAAGTGTTAGCCTTCAGCCAAAAAAAAAAAAAAAAAGCTCAGGAACAGTTCCCTGCACCTGAGTTCAAGCCCCAAGACTGGCAAAAAAGTCATTTAGCTAGTAAATGCGAAATAAATAACCCATACTTGGAATATACAATTGCTCATTCCAACTGATACCTAGCAATAGTCTGTAATTAATTTATTTTACCTATATTAGAATAGTATTTTTTAAAGGGCAGGGAAGGTGCCTCAGTAGTAGAGAGCTTGCCTTGCACACATGAGGCCCTGGGTTTGATTCCTCAGCACCACATAAGCAAAAAGAAAACAGTTGGAAGTGTCGCTGTGGCAAAAATGGTAGAGTGCTAGCCGTGAGCTGAAGAACTGAGAGACAGCGCCCAGGCCCAGATTTGAGGCCACACGACTGGACCCAAAAAAAAACAAAACCAAAAAAACAAAAAATGTTCTGTTAATAGGTCATGGCAATTAATGCCAAGAATGTGATTAGATATCAGGTGAAGATTAATCCTGGAAATTCAAAGATTTCCGGATTTTGAGTGGTCACTGCTAATCACAATGAGAAGGGTAGTCTATGTGAGATTTGGAAAACTTTTTGGTAAGTCACGGCATCAAAAAGGCATAGGATAATTAATAGCTTTGACAGAAGAGAAGGAATAACTCCCTATGGAGTGAATAAATGATAGGAATAACTAAGTTATACCACAAACTGTTCTAGGGAACCATTTTTGGTTATTGAAGAACTAGTTATCAACTACGCTTATTTCTTATTGCCTTTAGCATTCTAGTCACTTACGCTAGTTCTTAATCTCTGTGTGATGAATTGTATATCCTTCTATGCTATTCTTTCATACCTTACTTCCTTTGCTTTCTAAAAATATTAGTCTTTTATATTTCTCTATGAACAATTTCTGATACTAAGTCCACATAAACAGACAGCAGTGGATGCTAATGTAAGAGTCCCAAAACACATGAATCATTAATGTAACAACATGGAAAAGGAGGATATATTTATTGCTACCTCAATTTTTCTGTAAAGCTGCAATGTCATTATTAATTGAAATATCCATTCTTTGTCTACATAGTATCATTGAGTGCACATCAATGAAAATACAAGCCGGACGCTGGTGGCTCACAACTGTAATCCTAGCTACTCAGGAAGATGAGACTAGAGGATTGTGGTTCAAAGACAGCCTGGTCAGGAAAGTCCATGAGACCCTTATCTTTAATTAACCACTAGAAATCCCGAATTGGTGCTGTACCTAAAGTGGCAGAGCGCTCAACTTGAGCTGAAGAGCTGAGGGACAGAGCCCAGGATCAGAGTTAAAGCCCCATGACCAACAAAAAACTGCAAAAAGACTTTGAGTATCCCCAAAAGGAACAACGAAGTCAATAGTAATCTTCCCAAACAGAAAAAATAATTACAAACTGATTCAGTACACCTACTTTTGCTGAGTTATTTAAGTTATGGCTTCTTTGCTGGACATATTATCTTCTTTTAAAAATTGTCAAATATTAGCTTTATTATAAACTTAATCTAATATTTCTTGTTTCAAAAGAGAAGGCCATACAGTTGATGTCATTTGGCTTTCTTACTGTCTCAGTTCAAAGTCAACCCAGGCAGGAGAGTCTGTCAAACTCTTATCTGTAATTAAACACTAAAAAATCCAGAAGTGGAGTTTTGGCTCAAACAGTAGAGTACTAGGTTAGGGAACAGATGTACAGTAAATACAACTGTACAGGGACAGTGTCCACCCTCTGTATTCAAGGCCCAGAACCAGCACAAACTAAACAAACAAACAAGAAAATGAAAAAACCCACATATATCATTGGACCATCCTTATAGCACTGGTTTGAGAAGAAGCTCCTTTTGCTGATCATGCTCACTGGATCCCGATTTTTGGAACCCTTATTACTATGGAGCACTCAGGACCAGACTAAAGAAATGGATAACTGACTCCTGCAATAGGAGAATCATCTGAGGAGAGGAATATCCATGCATAGGACACTTTAAAACCTGCATGTCTTTCTTTCTTTGCAGTAGGACTCTTTTAAAATAAAGTTATTTTCTTTTATTCTATGCTTGCCTTCAAATGGCATATTGTTTCCTTTTGTTATACTCTCAACTGGAAGTTTACAGACAAGTTTATATGAGTAAAGGACACACTACAAAAGATCAGGGACAGAATTTCCTTCAGGCCTTGGATTATTTTCTTGTATAGTAAAAAAGGACAGCACAAATTAACTTGAACTTTGTCATTTCTCTATGTTCAATTCCTCTCTTAGGATCAGTTTCCACTTGCAGTAACAGTTCCTTCCATTTACTTCCAGTAACAATCTATGATGGTGCCCCATCTAAAATGAATATTTTCTGGCTTCATTGAAATAGCACAAGCACATCTTTGGACATGAGGTAATGTGTTTCAGAGATAACTTCGTAATGAGAAAATATGTAATTTAAATGTTTTATAAAACATTATCCATGTACACATGGCCATATAAGATGATGTTAAGTGAAATGTACCCCAAGATAGGGACACAACTTGCTTTTTCTTTCTTGCTATTGTTGTTAATGTATCTAACATGTACTATGTGATTTTTTTCTTCCTCCATGGTATAACCCCTGTTTTCACTATATTTGATGTCGGCGACCTGCATCTTGCATATACATTTTTCTAATGTGGGGAGGGGAAGGGAAATAACAAAAAGCTGAAAAAAGAATACAGTATGACCCATTGAAACAATGAGTTGTACAAGGAACTATGTAGAAAATGAACTTTACAACTTGAGCAGGGGAGAAGGAAGTTGGGGCGGTGGGGAGGAAAGGGATGGAAGGTGAAAAACAAAAGAGGAGGTAACAGAGCTTAATAGATAATATACTCATTTACTTACTTATGTAACTCTAACCCCTGTTTACACCATTTTATAATAAAAAACATGAAAAAAACATCGTGGAGTAGTTTAAGTTCAAATTTCCTGTGTGCACTGTAATTAAGACCAATTTTACCTGGGAAGAAGGTTCTCAGAAACATATATTTGTGAGTGTGTGTGTTCTGCATTATTTCCCAAGTGTACATAAGTTAACATTAGGAGAAACAATAGGAATAATAGAAAAAAAGGAGTTTTGTGCTTAAGTATAATGGTTGAATACACTACAGAAGACTCTGCAAATAACAAAACTTTGAAACAATAAAGCCATTCCAGTATGTAGATCTATGGGATATAAAGAGCATTACTACTAATTGGAACATGAATGATGAGGCCACTCTTGTTTTCTACTAAATCTAAATCATGTTAGCTAATCATACAAATTTGTAAAAAATAGAAGGGAAGAATTATTCTTGTTCCAAAGAAGTCAGATATAAGAGCATGGACTTAACTGGAAAAAAGGCTAAGTTGAGAGAGCAGGAATTATACTAGCAATGAACTGGGGGATAAGATCACATTTCTTTTTCTTTATTTCTTTGATGTTTCCGGGTCTTGAATTCTGGGCCTGGGTGATGTCCCTCCACTCTTCAATTCATGGCTAGAGCTCTACCACTTGAGCCACAGTGTCAATTCCTTTTTCTGGTGGTTAATTGGAGATAAGTGCCTCAGAAAACTTTCCTACTTGTGCTGCATTTGAACTGCAATCCTCAGATCTCAGCCTCTTGAGAGAATTATAGGCTTGAGCCACCAGTACCCGACTCAAGATCACATTTCTAGGAGTGTACACTCAGGATAGGTAATGTGTATGTTCATCTATCTTTGTATGAATTCTTGAGTTAAAAATCTGGGCTACAGCTTAGACTTTACATTAACAAAAGTATTTCTAGTTTAAAACTTGATACTCATGGAAAAAATAAAAACTAAGAATGTAAAAGAGTCAGGGAAATTCAATTTGCATCCAGCCTGGGCAGAATAGCCTTTGCAACAATACCTATAATTAACCAGCCAAAAGCTGCATTGGAAGAATGGCTCAAGTGATGTAATACTAGTTATGAGCAAGATTTCTGAATAAGAGCTTGAGATTTTTGCATACATACATACAAACATTCACATACACACAGAAGCACTTATGTGAGCAAACACACATATGAAACAACTCTCAGAATGTGTAGAAATGTTAGAAAATAATAGAAAATATGTCCTGAGTAAGACTAAAATGAAGTCATAATTTTTAATATTAGAAAGTCCTCAAGTGAACTTAACCCCAAAAAGCTTGAGAATGTTATATAGGTAGGGACAAAAGATAGTAAGAGAGTCAAGTAATCATTACTAAAGGGATCGGATCCATGGAGGAATGAATCAGAGACCCCTGCAGGTGCATCTGAAAATGTTCATATCCTATGTCAAATTTTAGGACATCTTTGAAAATTGTACATCAAAAGTTTGAGCAGTCAGTCTAGATTATAAGATCATTGGAGAAGTTCACAATTACTATTATGTTTCTAGATTAAATAAACCAACAACCTATGGCAGGGCAATGTGATACAAACCTGAAATTCTAGCACTCAGATTAAGACAGGAGATTAGAGAGTGGATTGCATAGTGATACTTTCCTTGGGCTAGGTACTATAATTTTGCTCAATAAAACAAACCAAAGGACAAGAAAGGAATTCACAGTTGGAAGTTTGGGATAATTTTGAGAAGTTTTGAGCAGTCATTTCCTATTTAAATGCAACTCATATATCATCCTCAGTCATGTTTTACATGCTCTCTTCATTACAGAATATTCCTAGATGCAAATAGCTCATGACTCTGAACCAAAAATTTGAAAAAGTAAGCATCATTCTGTTGGATTCCAAAGAAATGATGAAGGATTACAAAAGCTTAAGCCTGGAGAAATAGAAAAGATATATAATTTAGTACATTGTAGACCTGGCTAAATGAGAATTTAGATTCAAAATAAATATTTTGTTTGTAATTTTATATTCTACAGAATATTACAAAATTCTTTTTAAGTAGAAGTTTTAATTTACAAATTCACAAATGATTCTGGCATTCTATTTGTCTAGAATATTCTTTCAAGAGAGTTATAATTAGGATTTAGTTAATAGATAATTCCAACAGTTCATGTATAACGTGATAATATGAATAATCTAGAAAGAGTTGCCAACAAATGGGTGATAGTAATTTATAAATTTAGAAAAAGAGCAATATTTTGAGATTTTGGTGTAACATGGTATGAAGAGAGTTATTGTGAGACATCTTTTTTCTTCTACCTATACATAACACAGGAAGAAATTTCTTTTTTTTTATTGTGAAAATACTGTACAGAGGGGTTACAATTACATGGGCAAGATCATGAGTACATTTCTTATCAAGCATTGCAGCCTCCTCCTTTGTTTAGCCTTCACATCCCTTCTCAGCCTCCCCCAACCTCCCCAAGCAGTCCTCCTTCTCCCCCCACCCACACCAAAGTTGTAAACTTCATAGAAATTTTCTCGATTACGTACCTCTGTATACAATGAGAAATATGCTAGGTTTCGGGTTTTTTTTTTTCATTTTGTTTTTGTTATTTTGTTTGACCTACGGCTTGACCTCTGGGGCTGGGCACTGTCCCTGAGCCTGTTTTTGGTCAAGATTACTGATCTACCACTTGAACTTCAGTGCCACTTTTGTCTGTCTTTTCCTGAGCAGTTTATTAGAAAAAAGAATCTAAGAAACCTTCCTGCCTGGGTGTGCTTTGAACCATAATATTCAGATCTTAGCCTCCTGAATATCTATTATAGATAAAAGATAAGTATAAAGAATATTTGCAAATTTTCTGATCTCAAGAATACCACTATGGGAAAATGATGCAGCAAAGTTTAGTGCAGTGTTCTTAGAACAATAGAAAGGGCATTACATTAGTAGAAGTGTAGAATTTTTTCACAATAGTGTTAAGATAGTCATGCTGTGAATTTAGGGAATTTTAAGGTGCAACTTACAAGTTGGAAAATGTTGGGCTAGAATGACTTCAATGCATAAAATGTTGGGATTGATTGTCATAGAAATAATAGCTTACTCTGATGAACAAATGTTTACTCTAGTGTAATTAATTATATAGATTCTTCATAGTTTTATCTTCTACCAGAATGTGGCTAGTTTTTCTATTGACTTTTAATTATGTAACACCGCATTAGAAACTGCATCTATTGCAGAATTAAATAAAATGCATACAGGCACTGTTTTAAATGTCTCTGGTATCGCATGTTCAGAATTTGAAAATGAGTAGTTAGCAGTCATACGAATTTTAAAGAACACATATATTCTCTCCTGTTAACAAAAATTCAGTTTTAAAAGTTAGGAGTTTCCAGAGAATTGAACTATTTTCTATTTAGTATGAGACGATACTAAAATAATTTTTTTTCAAAATAATGGCAAGTATATTCTGAAAATTTTGTATAGTTTGATAACATTCCAGTTGATGACCCTCTGATAAAGAAAGGGGCAATTAATTCAAATTAGAAGCCAAATATTGTTCATTTTAAAGGTAATACACATAGAATAATATTTACTATACCAATACAGTGAAATTATATTTTATGTAGCTTATTATTATATTTAATTTTATTGTCAATTTAATATATAGAAGGGGTTTCAGTAATTGTAGTGAATACATAACATGTCGAACTTTTTACCCCCTCCCTCATTTTTCTCACACTTTTCATTCACAACACCCCTCACAAGTTGTAGTGTAAATTTCCAACATGTTGTCTTGTGAGTATTGCTATTGCATTGGTTTGCCCTTTATCCTTTGTGTCGCCATTTTGTTGTTCCTCTTTCCTTGCTAAATTAAGATAAGTATGTATATAATACAAAGGATACTGAAATCATATGCAGGGGAATAAAGCACAGAGGAAAATACAAAAGAAAAAAGAAATCACAAAGTACATTAAAAATAACAACCACAAAGGAAAACCTCTGTTTCAATGTCTAGGAGTTCATTTTACTCAGCATCCACTTATAGGGTCATAAATACATAGCTCTTGAGCCATTCTGTTCATCTGCTAGGACCATCCTAGACATTCCCTACTTATTACACATGAGGGAAACCATGGAATCTGTTTTTTTGTGTCTTGCTTATTTTACTTAGTAGAATTTTTTCAAGTCTTTCCATTTCCTTATGAATTGGAAGCATAAAATTCCACCTTGTGCGTGTGTGTGTGTGTGTGTGTGTGTGTGTGTGTGTGTGTGTGTGTGTGTGTGATATCGATTTCATCGATTTTATTGATTCGTTCATCTTCTGAGTGGCATATTGGTTTAAAACATGATTTCATTTAAGTATCATTTAGAGTCATTCAAAAATGACAGATGCCACCTCCCCAGATATACTAAAATCATAATTTCTAAGTAAGATAGTATTTTATGTTGGTACAAGTGTTGAGATACTTGGATGAGTCTTATGTATATTTTGCACTGAATTAGGCAGGAAGATATCCTATAGGATAAAAATGGTAGTGACAAAATATTCCCTTGAGAAAGATTTAGGATGCTGCCAGAAGTATGAAGAAATTCACATAATTTTGAAGAATTTAGAAATGCAAGCTCAAGTATGTCTCTTTAAATAAAAATTATGCAAGCGGACGGGCAAAAGAAGGGGAAGACAAGAAATAACTGAGAGCAGAGCAGTGTCCCAAGTTAGAGTATAAAAAGATATAATCTACAACTTCCAAGTTAAAAGACAGAACAATATGATACATCCCGCTTAATTTAGGAACATGCAATATATTTACTTGGCTTTTCCCTACTTTAATGCTCCAAAAACAAATGAAGATTTATAAGAAAAATTATATGATTTCCATTACTTCAACCTGAACACTAACTGTGATGAGCTCTCTTTTTCTCACGTTGCACTTGGAAAATAGTCCCTAATTTGATGATGTTGTGGCTGATTACAGTCGGAGTTAGGGGCTTCTACTTGTACCATTATGCCAGAGTAGTTTAAAGCGTTTTCTCCAAGATAGTAAACTACATTCTCTGAAGCAGTACTTTGAACATATCCTCACACCTGAGCACATAATTTGAAATTATACTTCAGCATTCCCTTGGCACATTCTACTTTGTGACTTTGTCTTCTTTGCACATTCTTTTTGAGATCATGGTTGCTCTATTTCCATTTCATCTTTACAAACTGCTAAAACATTGTTCAACTACCAGTTCTTGTTTGCACACGCCCAGTTTATTTATCAAGGTACTTTGTCCATGTTAAACAATAGGGTAGTACTCACTCTCTGAGGAGAAAATTTCCACAGTATAACCCTATGCCCACATTCGAGAATGTAGAATTTAAAGCATTATGAGACAAACAGTGATATTGGAATTGAAAGGCTCCTTAGAGGCATTTTCTTGGAGCTCATTAGTTTTACCAGGAGAAATATAAATATCCACAAATTATGGAGCTAATTAGTAAGTATCTGAATTAACACTAGATCCTAGATGTTGTGTTGGTACAAGTCAAAATTGTATTATTGTTACATCAGAATCCTTCTTCACTTGCCAATGTGTATGAAAAAATAAAAGAATGGCATTAACACAAAATGTCTAATCTTTTTAGGCATTTAATCCTAGTGGTGAGGGTAATGTCTGAACACTTCCATTTGATAAAACTTGAAGGTTATAAGAGCACTTCCTACATATAAGAATTTGTGGCAGGTTGATTGACAGAGTTATTACAGCATGGAGATATTCCTAACAAAAATTAGATTTAAATAGAGTATATGGCAGTTATGATTTGTCAATGGCTATTGAGGCATTTTTTATTCTAAAGAAGAATCAATTCGAGGAGTCTTCAGTCACATCAGTAAAGCTGTATGTTCAACCTAACACTTGGTGCTATTGTCCTACATTTATAATGATTAGGCTGATAAGATATCCAAACCTATCTAAAGACATTTCAATAAAATCCCAAACTAGTGTGGATACATGGGTCACTCCTTGGAACTGTAGCACAAATTAGGCTGGTTTGTGGTGTAGTTCAATCTATAAACTCCTGGCTAAAAAAGTCTTCAAAAAATATTCACAGAATACCTCTAAGTAGTTAATGAGAGTACATCTGTATAATTCTTCTAAGGTCAGAATAAAAGCCTTTGTTTCCTACATTTAAAATCAACAGGATCTGTTGAATTCATGGATCCAGAATTTCATGACTTTACATTCATATCTCAAAATTTTATCAATATGACTTTCACCAAAACACTGTTCTTTTTGAACTTGTCTATGTCGTTTACTTTTCAAATCCAAATAGCATATTTCCTTCAATACCTTCCTGCAAATTCTTTCCTTCCTTTACATCTGTAAATCTGTGTTTATTACTTTTTTGTTTCCTTATTTATCTTTCTTCTAATCTTGTCCACACTGTTGCTCACATTGCTCGCACATTTGTCAGAATTTTCCTTTTCCTCTTCCCTTTAATAATACCCCTGATTTTTATCATTTTTTCATATATATGGTCATTGATATTTTGATGATATCTAAACAGACCTATCTTTGCATCTGTGTAACATAAACTTTAGAATTTTCTGAGAGTTTTTTCCTCTAAATCCATCATTTCCACTTGTAGTCCTTATCACCAAGAATATAACTAACACAAATGCTAGCCAGAGATGTGGATGCACTTTAGATTTCTTCTTACCCTTCTACTCCCTGCCATTAGATAAGATGAATGATCAAGATTTTCTGTTTCTGTCACTAATACAATTTCTATGTACTCCCTTTTATGCGCCTGACACCAGCCTGTTTCAAATACTCATCACTGATCCTCTAGTCCTAAAACAACCGTTTACAAAGTATGATTTTTCCACATAGTCTTTTCATATTGGTCCTCTCCATCACCGAGTTACTCTCCTTGTAAGCGCACAGAGTTAAGAGCTCATATACAAATTCGAGTATCATTATTTACTCACTATATTGACTGTTGGCCTTACATTTCTCATCTGTGAATGGAGGTAATTTACCAGAAATATTGAAGAATATATTTGTTGACTTCTGGAGCAAGAAAAAAGATAAGTGAAGAGTCCTTACGTTTTCCACCTTAGCTTATAAATAAAGAGTCAAATTCAATTTGTTGGTATAAATTCACAAATAGTGTCATGCAGAAATAAAAATAAATTTTAACTACTGTTTCTATGGCCTGTGTCCTTTTATGGTAACTAGAGATATGTAAGTAGTATTATGTAAATTGGGTCATGTGTTTACAGCTGTACTGAAGAACATACTCTTAATATATCATTGGAAACATTGGTTTGAATACTATCTATATGAGAATGTTATTTGAACTAATCACACTTAGTTGAAAACTATAGCTTAGTCCATCAAAATGTGGAAATAAACGATTTTATTTATTAGAAAAAAATACCACCAAGAAAAGTGAGTACACATTAGAGAAACTGCAGGTATAACGTTAGTATTTTTTACTGTCTGTACCTGTTTATGTGATTTTATTTATTGATATTGAAACTCTCCTCTTGTCATTCTTATTGTATGTAATCCAACACTGTTTATAACTGGACAGCGCCCAGGCCCAGAGTTCAGGCCCTATGACCGGACCCCCCCCCCAAAAAAAAAGTGTTATACTGCAAAGAAACAAAGATATGGAGGTTTAAAGTGTCTTATGGATGGATGTTTCACTCCTGAGATGATTCTCTTGTTGCAGGAGTCAGTTATCAATTCTTTTAGTCTGGTCCTGAGTTTTCAATAGCAAGAAGGATTTCAAAAAAGCAGGATCCAGTGAGTATGAGCAGCAAAAGGAGCCTCTCCACAGACCAGTTCTCCTTCAAAGAGGGTCCCAAAGAAATACTTGGGGTTTGTTTTGTTTGCTTGTTTGTTTAGTTTGTGCTGGTTCTAGGGTTTGAACTCAGAGGGTGCACCCTATCCCTCTACCGTTATTTTTCCTGCCCACCTGCCTCCAAAGGTAGTATTCTACTGCTTGAGCCAGAACTCCACTTCTAGCTTTTTCGTTGTTTAATTACAGTTAAGAGTTTGACAGACTCTGCCTCCTGAGTTGACTTTGAACTAAGATAGTAAGAAAGCTAAGTGACATCAACTGTATGGACTTCTCTTTCGAACTAAGAAATATTAGATGAAGATTATTATTAAGTTAATATTTGACAATTTTTAAAAGAAGAGAATATGTTCAGCAAAGAAGACATAACTTAAGTAACTCAGCAAAAGTAGGTGCACTGAATCATTTTGGAATTACTATCTCTGCTTGGGAAGATTACTATTTACTTCATCATTCCTTTTGGGGAAAGTTAAAGTCATATTTGCACTTTTGTTAGTTGTGGGGCTTGAACTCTGATCCTGGGCACTGTCCCTCAGATCTTCAACTCAAGTTGAGCACTCTACCACTTTAGCTACAGCATCACTTCTGGGTTTCTGGTGGTTTAATGAAGTAAGGATTTCATGGACGCTCCTGACTAGGCTGGTTTTAACCACAATCCTCTGGTCTCAACCTCCTGAATAGCTAGGATTACAAGCATGAGCCACCAGCACCTGGCTCATATTTGTGTTTAGTGCAGTTAATGACACTAGACAAAATACAAAATTCAAACAATAGAAATCTGAACCAAATTATGTGACATTGCCGCTTTTCAGATTAATTGAGGTAGCAATAAATATGTCCTACTTTTCCATGCTGTTACATTAATGACTCATGAGCTATGGAACCCTTACATTAGCATCCTCTTCCATCTGTGTAGGTGTATTCAGTATCAGGAAATGTTCATATAGAAATACGAAAGAGGTTTTTAGACAGCAAAGGATATAAGGTATGAAAGAACAGCATAGAAGGAGATACATTTATCACACAGAGATTAAGAACTAGCCTAAGAGATTTAGAATGCTAAAGGCAATGAGGAATAAGCGTAGTTGATAACTAGTTCTTCAATAACCAACAATGATTCCCTAGAATGGTTTCTGCTATACCATAGTTACTATCATTTATTCCTTCCATCTGGAGTTGTTCCTTCTCTTCTGTCACAACTATTAATTAGCCTCTGCCTTTTTGGTGCCATGACTGTCCAAAAAGGTTTCCAAATCTCACTTAGATTACCCTTCCCATTGTGATTAGCAGTGATCACTCAAAAGCCTGGAATCTTTGAATTTCCAGAGTTAATCTTCACCTGACATCTAAGCACATTCTTGGCATTAATTGCCATGACCTTATGAAGAAAACTTTTTTTCCACACAGTATCCTAATATAGGTAAAGTACATGAATTAGGGACTATTGTCAGGTATCAGTATGGAAGGAGTAATTATATGTTCCAAGTATAGGTTCTTTATTTTGCATTTACTAGGTAAATTTTTGTTGTTGTTGTTGTTTTGCCAGTCCTGGGGCTTAAACTTAGGGATAGGGAATTATTCCTCAGATTTTTTTTTCTCAAGGCTAACCCTCTACCACTTGATGCACAGCACCATTTGCAGTGTTTCTTTTTCTGTTTATGTGGTACTGAGGAATTGAACCCAGGGTTTCAGGCATGCTAAGCAATCACCATACCATGAAGCCCAATCCCACAGCCCTAAATGACTTTCTTAAGATGGCATTACATTTTCATTTTGTAACTATATATCATAACTTGGCCAGAAATTTTTGCTAGAAAAGGACATGGAACACAATACTGTGTCAAGTAAGGCTAGATGGACAATGAATAACCATCATGGTCTAGCAAGGCATAGAGGGGCTTACCTCATGAAGCTCATACAACAGACTGAGCGAGACAGCTCCTGACCCACAGCCCACCTCCAGAATGAGAGGACCACCTTGGTTCCAGCCACTTGGGGACACTGGGCCACCTCCTCCAGCAACCATTCAATCAGTTCCTGAGAGAGAGAAAGAGAAAGAAGTTCAGAAATACACTTAAGGCAGGTGCCAGTGGTTCAGGCCTATAACCCTAAGAACACAGGAGGCTGAGATATGAGGATCATGGTTCATAGCCAACCCGGGCAGGAACGACTGTGAGACTCTTATCTCCAAAGAACCACAAGAAAATCGGAAGTGGCCTTGTGACTCAAGTGGTAGAGTGCTAGCCTTGAGCTGAGGAGCTCGGGGACAGCGCCCAGGCCCTGATTTCAAGCCCCACGACTGAAAAGAAGTGGACTTCCTACCACAAGAAATTACTGAATAGCACCCATTGTCCTAGGGAGCCTGACTCGGCAAGTCAGGCTGAGCTTCCTCTCATATGGGAGTCATGTAGGTCACCCAGCTTCTCCGTGCCTGTTTCCACATCTGCAAAACTGAACAAAGTGAAGGATCCACTTCCTCATAGGGATAGGGTCATAATGAAAGAGACACATGTTTTGTAAATAATCCCAATGCCTGTCTCACCATTAACACACACCTTTTGAGCTCTTTCCTGGTATCTTTCTGGCATACGCTCACAGAACTGCTGAGAACCATATCTGAGGGCTGCTCCCTCTGTGCCTGGCCGTGCTCCAGAGATCTCTCTGTATTAATCCCTTGTTTCCTCACAACTGTCCCATGAGGAGATTGAAGTCCAATGGTGGGGGCCCAACCCAGAGCTTAACCTGTAGTTAAGAATTGGCTACCCATGGACTGAATTTGCGACAATCCATCTAAAGCAATGACTGAGTGTAGCACCACATGTCTACCATCCCAACTACAGAGGACAGGGCCTGATGGCGCACACATGTCACAAATAGGAGGACCGCGATCCAGCCCAGCCTTAGCATATATTAAGTCTCCATCTCAGAAATACCCAAGACAGAAAAGCTTGTCTTGCATGGTAGAAGACCTGACTGGCAAGCCTAAGGCCTTGAGGTCAATCCCTAACATACCTAAGAATCAGAGGCCCACTGCCCAAAGCTCATGCCTATAATCCTAGCTACTCAAGAGGCTGTGATCTGAATATCACAGCTCAAGATTCAAAATAGGGTTGGCCTTGCCCATCAGACATCATGATGACAAGACCCGGAGTCTGACCTATGTTGGTGTGCTCCATACTAGCAAGGCTCATATCATTTCTAAGTGTTGGCCATGCTCTCTGTACCCCTGGGAAGCCACCCATTGCTGGCCACTCCCAGGTCTTCCCAAGCACCCCACTGCCAACTACCAGACTCGAGAGTACACAGCTCCAGGTAAAAGAGATCCCTTGTTCTTGTACTTTAAATGTGCTGAGTCCCCTTCAAGCGTCTCACCCTTCCAGGCCCCCAGACTTCAGCTGTGAAGCCCATGCACCCCCCCTCAAAGATAGCAGATAGAAGTTACCAAAACATCCAGCCTCCTTGTTACAACCCACTTCTACACATGCACGTGCACGCACGCACACACACACACACACACACACACACACACACACGTCCAGACCAGTGACAACACTCATCCATGCAGCACCTGTAATTTGCCAACTTATTACTCACCTGAGTACAGTCAGGCTGTACAAGGAGAAAGATGATCTCTCTGTCTCTCTCTTTCTATGTCTTTCTCTGTCTCTCTGTGTTTCTCCCTGTCTCTGTCTCTCTGTCTCTCTGTATCTTTCATTGTCTCTCTCAGTCTCTCTCTGTCTCTCTGTCTGTCTGTCTGTCTGTCTGTCTCTCTCTTTCTCACACACACAAACACACACACACACACACACACACACACACACACACACACACACACACACACACACACAGATTCAGAGCAGTACCTCTCCTGAATTTGTTGGAGACCAGATGGACCGGGAGCACCAGCAGAAGCTGGCAGAGCTGGAAAATGTGATCAGCCTGAGAACTGTTGACAGCTGGGGGGGGGGGAGGTAGGCCGGGTGTATGTATGTGTGTGTGCGGGGGGTGTTCCTCCCAGATATTGACCTTCTGTTCTGATCCCCAGCACCCTTACCTCCCTACTGAGCTTTTCTGGGACCCTCTTCAGTTGAAAAGGGTGACCAATCACAGAAGACGAGGGCTCACACAGCAAGGGGGTTCTATCATCTGCATCCAACACCCCCACCCCCACGAAAAGACACCAGAAGGCAGGTGTGGAGGTGTTGTTCCCCTCTGACTAAAGCCACCAAGTTCTCAACAGGGAGAGGAAGAGTGTAGATGTGCAGCTCTGTGGCTCCCACTGCTCCAAGTCAGGGGCTCAGTGGCGCCCACTCCTCACCCAATCCTGCATCTCCCCTTTTCCTGGGACACTGGCCACTACGGATGGGGTGGGATCCTTGGGTCAACACCCATCTCCACCTTGGGATGCATTTGGCCAGTATGTGGGGCAGCAGGGAGTTGTGGGTCTGGGTCAGGAAGGGGGAAAAGGGGAATATGGGGTCGCGGGGAGGGCCTGCATGGCAGACACTCACATGTGTTGCAGGAAGAAGTTGTTGGCAGCTGCTCTGGCGAGCAGCAATGTCAGAGGCATGGTGGACACTCAGGCCCGGAGCAGCGTACAGGGTGGCCAGGACCAGATCAGAGCCGCAAGCCAGCCGGTGGTACACTATTGCACAATTGTCTGAGGACTACAAGAGGCAACACAGGTCCAAGCAGTCAGCACAAGGTTTGAAATGCTGTACCGCTGGGAAGGGTAGTAGAGGGGTGGGGCACGGGCGGGCATGTGGTGGGGCTGAGCAAGGTCTCTTCTCCTAGGCCTCAAGTCTCTTGCTCACCACTCAGTCACCTCTACCTTCCTCAACTGCTGGTAGTGGTGTCAACCAACAGAGGGAATCCCAGTGCTACAGGGCAGAATGTAATGTGAGTGTGGCCACCATTCTTGTATCCCATTGGACAGAAAGAACCATGAAAGAATGGGGATCTGGATCCTGTGATCCAGGAAGAATGGGTGGAGGCAAGATGACAGCAGTGCCTTGTCCAATCCAGTTGGAGACAAGAGGGAGACCTGCTTTAGTGGGATGGCTGCACAGATTGTTCTGTATGTCTGTTGCCACTCTTGGACCTTCAACTCAGGATCTAGGCACAGTCTGTGAGCTGCTTTTGCTCAATGCTACCCCTCTACCACTGGAGCCACACAGCTCTATTTCTGGTTTTGTTGGCACAATTGGACAGGGGTCTCAACAACTTTCATGCCTAGGGTGACTTTGACCATGATCCTCCCGTCTCAGCCTTGTAAGTATGAAGGAGGACTGGTGAGAGCCACTGGTGCCTGCCTAATCATTGGACTTGCTGATATTCTTGGACAGATTGGTGAGTTCCCTATCCTCGGGTTTAATTGGTAGGAGCTGGAGCCCACAGTTTGAATCCTGGTCCTGTCACGTCCAAATGGCAAGAGATCCTAAGAAACTCATTCCTATCCATATGATTACCAATGGAATGTGATGTATGTCATGGTTGAATGGGCAGTTTTTGAATGATTCTAGGATAAAATTTTACACAATTACATTATTGTACACTGATCGATTTTAATGAATACTTTATGAAGCATTTAAAAATTACATTCATTAAATGGAGGCATAATGAAATACCTAAAAATTGGACATCACATAGTATAAAGGTGGCATTTTTTTCTGCCAGGAATGGGATGTGAACTCATGGTCTGGGTAACACTGTTGGACTGTGTGGGAAGGGGAAGCTTGCCTCCTTGAAGTCAAGAAATTCAAGTCTGTTCCTTAGGCCTGAAATCAATCCCCACCACTAGAAAGCATCCTATTTGTGTACATTTTAAATATGTGATTTATGTTTACACACATATATTGACTTCATGGTGCGTTCAGTGTAATTATATATTTTATTTTTTTATTCATGTATTGACTATTCATTTTATTGACTATTATGACATATAGAACATTGATTACATAGGATATAGGTCTGCATATGTATTCCACTTCATACCTGACACCCAGGAGTTTCACATAAAAGGAAAATGTGTCACCATTAGCTTCTTACTCCATGATTCATTTTTTAGAAGTGCTGGCATCTGAACTCACAGCCTCTGAGGCCCAATTCATGAATGGTTGAGTGTCAGCATGCCATTCTGGTGAAAACTGAGCTGACAGGCAGTTCCCAAGACCTGAGATCGAGCCTCAGTTGTTGACAAAATAAGAATAGATTGACACACAGATGGTAGTACGCTAATAATATATATATATATATATATATATATATATATATATATATATATATATATATATATATAGTGCCAGAGATGTCTATCCAATATTCAGTTATATAGACTACATTCCTACCAATTCTTGGGTATTTATTATGCCTCCATGTAATTAATGTTATTGTTTTCATCCTTAACAAACTATTAAGTAAATCAATCAGGGTGCTGAAATTATTGCATTCCTGTAAGCAATAGTATTCTTTTAATACTTAATAAACATTAAATAAAATCAGTTTCCTGAAATCATGCTGTCTAATTTTGTAGGAGCATCATTCACAATCAACTCATTCAACCATAACATTGATATCATTCCACTGTTATTCTTATGGATGGGAACGAATCTCTTCGAAGCTCCTGCCATTGGTTGGTGTCAGGAGGGGGATTCAAAATCAGGGCCTACATTGCCACGTGGGTCTATGACTTCACAAATAGTCTGCCAGCCTTTACCAATGCAAGGTGAAGTACCTTTGCAACAGTGTCATTCAGACTCAGGAGGGTCATCGTGCAAAAGAAGAAAAGGAAAAAAAGCCATCTCGCTCCATTTTTTCTATGCATTTTTTTCCCACACAAGGTCTGGGGATCTAGGATCCCAGAATCAGCTGTGGGTCCAGTGGCTGCACCCTACCATTGGGTGATCGAAGCTGAGGCAGAGTTGCCACGACCTGAGTTCAAACCCCTTGTTGAGCCAAAAAAAATATTAAAAGAAATTAGCTCCCTGGCTTTCAATTCACCCCGTTTTTTCTGCCAGGCTTTGGATTTGAACTCAGGGTCTGGGTAAATGTGCAGCTCTGTGGAAGAAAGGGGAAGCTCACCGTACTTGAAGATAAGAAAGTCAGGCTTGTACTCTAAGCCTAAATTCAAGCCTCAGCCCTGGAAAAGATACTATTTATATACATTGTAAAGACAGGGTGTGTACCTATGGATGTTCAGCCCATACACATTTGGTGTGGTTGTTCCTTGTATTTTTTGTTTTCTTCATTTTACTGTTGATTTTACTATGATGACACCCATTCCGTTTATTACATTGATGACATGCTATCACATGGCATCTAGATTTGTAGACATGTTCTCCAGCATGCCTGACACCCTGGACTCTCAGAGAAAAAAATTCACACTAGGCTTCTTACAACATTATCTGAACTCAGGGCTTAGCAGGACCAATTGGTGAAAAGTTCAAGGTGAACACACCAGCCTGTGAGCAACTAAGGAGTTAGGCCATTCCCAGGATATGACATTGATCCCCAGGGTGGGCCATGGTAGTCATAAATTCATTATTTAAACATAAGATCTATATTTACATACATGTGTGGACAGCATCTTGCATTTGGTGTACTTCTTCTACTTATTTTCTGTATTATCCATGGAAGTATTCTGTATTTTACTGAGCATGGTGACAGATATAACAGTGCTTACATGGATGACAACATATTGCCATGGCTATAGGGTTTCCTATGCATTCTCCATCATAGCTGAGACCCAGGACTTTCACAGGACAGGTGAATCGATGGGCTTCTCACATCAGGATTCATCTTTTGGCAGTGTTTTGATTTGAACTCAGAGCCTTTCAGTCCCAATTGGGGAAAGGGTCTAGGTAAGGACACCAGCCTATGAGTAAGGAAGGAGATAGGCCGTTCCCAGGACCTGACATTGAGATTGAGACCCAATGTGGGCCAGATATTCATAAATTCATAATTTAAACATAAGGTCTATGTTTACATACATGTGTGGACAGCATCTTGCATTCAGTGCACTTCTTCTCCTTATTTTGTCTCTAATTCATGGGCGTATTGTGTATTTTACTGAGTATGGTGACAGCTATAACTGTGCTTACATGGAAGACAACCTGTTCCCAAGGTTATAGATTTGCCTATGCATTCCCATCCTAGTTGAGACCTGTGACTTTCACAGGAGAGGAGAGGAAAACATGTGCAATGACTGGCTTCTGACGACAGAATGACACTCTTTTTTTTTTTTTTTTGAGGAGGGGTCTGGTCATGGGGCCTGAACTCTGGGCCTCGGCGCTGTCACTCAGCTCTTCAGCTCAAGGCTAGCGCTCTACGATGTGAGCCACAGTGCCACTTCTGGCTTTTTTTCTTTTTGCTTATGTGGTGCTGAGGAATCGAATCCAGACCTCATGCATGCAAGGCAAGTGCTCTACCACTGAGCCACCTTCCCAGCCCAGCTGTCAGGTGGTTCCCAGGTGCTGAGATTGAGCCCCAGGTTTGGCCAAAACAGCGATACATGGATAGGCAGAGGGTGGTATACAAATAAATATATATTGTTAAGGAAATCCAGAGCCATCTATCTATGATTAAATGACATTTACTACGTTCCTACCAAATCTTAGGTATTTATTATATTGATTATTGAAATAATATTCTTTTCATGCTTAATAGACTCAGCATCCTAGGATTATTGCTTCCAATTTTAGACTAGACAAATGCGTGAACTACTCTTTCAATCGGTATTCTTATGCATAGGAACGAGTCTCTTGTGATCTCTTGCCATTGGTTGGTGTCAGGACCAGGATTCGAACCCAGGGCCTATGTTGACTTGTTGGCTTATGGCTTCCCTGATTGCCTGCCAGCCATCAGCACTGGCAGGTCAGGTTCACTTTTCAACTGTGTCATTCAGACCCATGATGGTCACAGTGCAAAGAAAAAAATGTAAAATCCCAAGCCCTCTACACCTCCCCACTTTTTGTGCTGTCCCACTTTTTTTCCTTCCTGCAAGCCCTCTGGCCCTAGGCCCAGGATTGGCTATGGGTCCCGAGACTGCACCCAAGCCTTGGGGGATCAAAGCTGAGGCAGAGTTGCCATGACCTGAGTTCAAGCCCCGTGGTTGCTTTAATTAATAAACTAAATTTTTAAAAAGAAGATTCCCAGACTTGGAATTTCTGCCAGTTTTCTTTCCTAGCCTGGGATTTAAACTCAGGGTCTTGGTAAATCCGTAGCAATGTGAGGGAAGGTACACAGTTGCCACTACTTGAGTTCAAACCCCATGCCAAACCAAAAATAAATAATTAAGTCACTGCTCGGTAGGGAAATGTAGTTGTGGAGGTAGGAAGTAAGGGGTGGTAGGGGGAAAACAAAGGAGGAAGCAACAATGCTCCATAGGAAATGTACTCATTACTTTGCTAATGCAACTGTGAACCCTCTGTACAACATTTTTAGAATAAAAAACTTACAAAAATAATGTAGTGCTCAAGAAGCACTTTGCGGGTAAGGGAAGGAGGTCTGAATAGCTGTACAAAATTCTACACTGATATTTTATAATGTTCAGTATGGAACTGAATAAACATAACTGCTTCCATTACAAATATTAAATCACTGTCTCAGAACTGGGACCAGTATTTCTGCCATTGATGGGATTTGTGTTCACCATCCTGGTAACTATTTTACACCATTTGTGAAGGGGAAACTCATTGTCTTTGAGGAAAAGAAATTCAAGCTAGAGTTCCCAGGGCCTGAGTTAAGGCCCTGCAATGGAAGAAAATATTTGTATACATGTGTAATATATGATATATAGGTACATATATATGTTTATTTCATATTATGATTATTATGATTGATTTTGTATTAATTTTATTTTTATTTTATTCATTTTATTTTTTATTGTATTTAGTACTATTATACACATACTATTTATTATGTTTTGTACATCTAATATAAATTATTCAAAATAATTTAGGACACTGACTCTTTTATATTAATACTTATTAAGTGTTGAAACATGATACATAATTAAATGGAGGCATTTGTCATAGCCATCACATATTTGGAGTCTATCCCCAGTATGAGCTTTATCATATTTATCTTTGGACAACTTCTTATAGAGATTTCGTTAGATGATTTATACTTTTTTTGAGGATAGGCAAGTGGAGGAATAAAATTGTAAGGTTGGGGCTGGGAATGTGGCTTAGTGGTAGAGAGCTTGCTCAGCATGCATGAAACCAGAGTTTGAATGCTCATTGCCACATACTCAGAAAAAGCCAGAAGCTGTGGAATGGCTCAAGTGGTACAGTACTAGGCTTGAGAAAAAAGAGCTCAGAGACAGTACCCAGACCTAAGTTCAAGCCCCAGGTCTGGGAAAAGCAATACACCAGATTCCGGTGGCTCTCACCTGGAACCCTATCTTCTCAGGGGGCTGAGATCTGAAGACCACAGTTTGACGCCAGCCTAGGGAAGGAAAGCCTGTTAGACTCTTAACTCCAATGAACCACCAAAAGATTCTGGTTCTCTGGTGGTTTATTGAAGATAAGAGTCTCACAGACTTTCCTGCTCAGCCATCTTAAATGACGATCTCCTGAGGAGGCTTCAAGTGGCTTCCTCAGGGATTCACCAAGGAGCCACTCCACACAAACCCTAAGTATAAATCTCGAGAGGTAATAGGGAAAAAAGGAAACATGAAAATTCTACTACTGTGTTCTAGATATTAAGGTTGAAGACTCAAAACACTCATAATTATTAGATCATTTTATAGGGAAAAGGAGCAATGCAGACAGTATGAGGATTGCTCCAGCTTTCCATCCTCTCATCCTGAGACAGTAAATTCACAGCAGCTCAATGCTAAGTGACAGAACTGGCATGTCCTGTGGTTATTTGCTCCCAAATCCTGTGACACTCATTTCTCAATTTTGGACTCAAATCTGTGACCAGATGGTAAGATGAGGAGAGAAAATAAACATTGGGTACTTTACTTATAAATTCGAACCATTGGAATGACCCTGTTAAGAAGTCAGATTGTCAAGAGCAAAAAATGAAGAAGAAAAGAAAGAAGGTACCAGTGGCTGCTGACTGTAATCCAAGCTCCTCTGGAAGCTAAGATGTAGAGAATCTTAGTTTGAATCCAGCCAATGTAGGAAAGTCCATGGCACACGTATTTCTAAGAGATCACAGAAAAACCCAGAAGTGAGGCTGTCAAGCTTAATGCACTACCCTTGAGCAAAAGGAGCTCAGGGACAATGCCTAAGCTCATAGTTCAACATCAGGACCTGCCCCCTCAAAAAGAGCCTGTACTTCCATGTCTTTTTCTATGTATGGATATATTCCTGTAGGTGAAGCTCCCGAGTAACTATGATGAATGGCACCAACCTAGGAAATTTGTATTCAATATAATGAGTTCATAACACAGAGACTTCCTTCAAGACAGTGCATGTTCTGGGGCTCACCTCACTGTTCCCAGTGTAGCCTGAGGGTTTCTCTGCATCTCAGGCATGCTGGAAAAAGTCTCTCTCATTGTGTGGACAAGCAGACAAAAGGCCTCACTCCTGTAAAGGTAGGTAACAAACAACTCCACCTGGGCCAGTTAGTGAGGATGAGTGTAGGTGGGCTCTGAAGGTCAGGGAAAAAGTCCTCTTTGTACAACAAGCTATCTCTCTCCCCAGTGCTCTGTTTTAACAGGAAGCCTTCATTTGTGCCACCTTCCATGGCAGGCCAAGTTCTGTGCACTTATCCTGCCTTTGTGAGACTATATTCTGGTGTTCAGATACAGTGCTCAGTATAATTCAGGAGTCCTTCAGGCAGAGAACTAGGGCACTGAACATAATGAAATGTTTCATTGCTGGCAAGGATGGGCCCATGATGCCTCTCCTAGTTTTCTGGAAGCTTTGGAAATCCAAGCTCATGTCTGATATCACAAAGCTTCCTGTCATCTAGGGCTGGTGAAGATCAACAAGTTTTGAAACGTTTGACCTCTCCTAGTTAAGCCCTGGGTGGCTAGGTTTTGGGGTTGAACACAGGGCCTGGGTGCTGACCATGAGCTCAGTGCAGAAGCCCAGTGCTTTACCATTTTGTGTAACAACATCACTTCTGGTCTGTGAATGTGTGTGTGTGTGTGCGTGTGTGCTGGTGTGTGTGTATTCATGCTCACACATACATGAGTCCTGGAGGTTGGACTCAGGACCTGAGCACTGTACCTAGTTTCTCTTGTAGAAGGATATCCCTGTCCCAGTTGAGCCACAGAGCCACGTCAGACATTTTCTAGTGATGTGGTCCTAAGAAATCAAGGCCAGGGTTTCATATATGCAAAGCACTCTACCCCTAAGGCACATTCCCAGCCCTCTACTTCAGTTTTGTTAGTTTATTTCTGTCTTTTTTATTGTTGTTGTTGATGTCGGTTGTAAGAGTTGAAGTCTGGGCATGGGTGTTATCCCTGAGCTCTTCAGCTCAAGTCTTGTGCTCTACCACTTGAGCAACAGCGCCACTTCAGGTTTTCTGGTGGTCCATTGGAGCTAAGTGTCTCAAGGACTTTCCTGCCCAGGCTAGCTTTGAACCATGATCCTCAGATCTAATCCTCCTGAGTAGCTAGGATGACAGGCATGAGCAACAAGCATGCAGCTTCCAATTCAGGTGATTAGTGGTGAATGGGAGATAATAGTCTCATGGGACCTTTCGTGTCTGGGATAGTTTAGAACCCAGATCCTCAGATCTCAGCTTCCTGAGAAGGCAGGATGATAGACTTCAGCTACCAACCCCTTGGCCACGACCTTTGCTGCAAGAGGGTCCATGGCTCCACGTTGTGGAGTGCTAGCCATGAGCCCAATAAGTAAGGGTCAGTGCCTAAACCCCATGTTCAAGGTTCATGATCGAGAAAAAACAAAACGAAACAATTGTCTGCAGGAGATAACTCATAGTCTTCAGTAATACATAATTTCGTCCCTGCCATGGGGACCTATATGAGCCCTAATATTCTTGTCTGCATAATCATTGCAGTTGTGGAGCTCTTATAAGGAAAAGATGTAAAAATGCACCCGGTGAAGGACACAACACATGGCACTCTTTGCACACAGCATCCTATGAAAGACTCAGCACCCAGCACCCAATGTTGGACTCAGCACACTGGATCCTCTGAATGACTCAGCACATAGCACCCTGTGCAGTACTCAGAACGGAGCACCTTTTGAAGGACTCAGCACAGAGCTCTATTCCACAATCTGTCATTAGAGTTAGAGTGCTTTCATCAGTATCACCATTTTTTTGAGGAACATTTCACAAACCACACAATTTCATATCTAATGGTTTAGTGGGGTGTTTTTATTTGGGGAGGGAGGTTTCCCCTGAGGGTTGAGCTCAAAGCATGGGGATAAT